>NW_017537153.1:0-11034 GCF_001853355.1 Bactrocera latifrons
AATTGGCGCCACGTAGCGAAAAGAAGAAACGACTGGCGCGCTGTTGTTAACTCGGCTATAATCGCGTAAGCGGTGACTACGCCAATCAAGAAGAAGAAAAAGACAAAGTTTTTCAAATAGTTTTCCAATTTAGTTGTTTGAAAATTGTGTGCACACTCATAGCGGCACCTAAATGCAATAGAAACCATTTTAACCACTGTATTTTAGGTGACGCTACTAATGAAATATCTAAAAACATATAGTGAAATATTTAATTGTCTAAATTGAGAACCGAGCTTAAGCACGATAAAGTTGCATTTTATAAAATTACTTTACAAATTTTAAATCATGGCTACATTTATTAAATAAAAGACAGATATTTATGAAAAAACTACGCACAATTTGAAATGAAACAACAGTAAACAACTAATTTCCGTAATAAATCTATAAAAGTGCATGCATCACTATAACACAGCTGCATAGTCGTACATAAAATGCATAATTCAATTGGAATTCATTTACCTAATAGTAATTTATATTCATCACGCGCATCGTAATTACTTTGTCATTTTATTCAGTTAGAAAATAATCTCAAGGCTAGCCAGGTTTTCCTATCTTTATAGTAATTATTTGTACGTACTGACACAAATTAATGTACTACATCTTTTAATTAACGTATCGTCTAAAAAGGAGCTTAGTATTAGTAATAAATTTATGCAAATAAATATTTGGAAAATATTATTTTCCTCTGTCACTCACAGATTTTAAATGGCTTACTATAGATTTGCGACTACAGTGCGCAACAGGCCTAGAAATATACGGAGATAACACAATAGTTTCTACTCAATTAAGGCAAACTGTTGTGTTTGAAAGGTGTGTCATTAAATTATTACAACTTCAACGCTGCAATGAGGTAATTACATACATACGTCGTTGATGCAATTTGCATGACTAGTAGAAGGTGGTTGATGGACTACCATTATAAATTATTTATTAATTAAAGTGAGTTTGGAAGATGTGGTTCAACACATATTTAATTATTTTAATTAATTTAATGCATAAAGGGATAATTGTAGACTATTAAAGCGAGGCCTTCAAATAGAGCAGGAGATTACAATAGATAAATTCGGTGCGACGACTTTGTTAAAGCTTGCGTTTGCATACATACAAATAGTATGTACATAAATTTAATAATAGAATTTCATTAGGATTTGTTAAAGAACTCTGCGGTGAATTGCCCAGGTTGTTAATACAAATTATTGGTTATAATGATGAAAATTAAATGTGAAAACATGAGACCTAAATACGCAGTTCTTTAAATAATCACTCACCACTTTAGCTACATAGCTGCTATATAACTAAACGATTCTTTGTGACAAACAAGTCTTTGTGACGAAAAGTTTTTGAATTGATAAAAAAAAATATCTTTATGAAATTCCGCATAGATCAACTGTCTATAGCACCAAATCGAACCACTTTTTCATTTGTGGTTTTATTCTCTATATTATAAATTGTTTGGTACTCTATAATCTGAAATAGTACGGCACTAATGAGTTTTTCGCCAAAAACTGTCAATTGTCATTTCATAAGACGACAAAAAAAACAGTTAATCTGGTACGGGAGAAAGACAGTTAGTAACTAGTTGAACCTACGGTTTATATTAAATAAAAGACAGTTTATGACTAACTTCATTCACTGTTGTGTAATAAAAAGCCTTATATATTTTCCCATGACTCAAAAAAACATACGAAACTTGAAGCTTTAAAGCCAATTAATAATTGTGAACGTCATGTTTATAATATTCATTCTGAATTTTAATTGTTAGTTAAGGTAATTACGTATTTCTGCGGTTCAACTTTTACTCGTGCAAATATTTTATTTACGAAACACGGAAAAATAAATAAATAAATGAAAGAAACACAGTAAAAACTACAAAACAAGTAAAATGCTACTCACGGAAATTATATAAAAACACACAACTTGTTATGAGAGCATCATTAATTTATGGCTATTAGATGAGGTAAAGCTTTAATTACCGTTAAAAATTGTAACAAAAGCCAAGAAAGACAGGCGTGCATTAGACTTGTAATTTCACTTCACGCCTCATACCATTTCAGGCTGTGGTTTCGCTTTTCGTTTTAAAATTATTAAACAAAAATTACATGTTTTTTTTCTCTATATTATAAATTATTGAATTTCGCACTAAAATTATGTCCTTTACATAAGCACATAATTCATATATTTTTTATTGTACCATCTACCTGTAAGATCATAATTCTAGCAGAAAAACGACCAATTTGTTGTGAGGCTGCAACAACCAATGGTAACACTTAAGGTCTTCAAGCGAGGAGGACAGCGCCTGCGCCACAGCAGTGAGGTATTAGTTGATTTACTGTCGGAAATAAATATCAAATGAAGCAAGCAACGTTGAAGCAGTCACATTGAATTTCATGCTACGCACTGAAGCAATCGTAGCTGATGACTTGAATATACATACATATGTATAACATATATACGTAAGTATGGTAAATAAAATTTTTCAAAATCACAGACAAATTAATATGTAAAGATGTGCATAAATATTTATGACATTATATGGACTGGAAATTTGTTTCTAATTTGAACATTAATTATTATAACTTTGTTATTTACAGCGGAAAAATTAGTATAAATTTCTATTAGGTTTACTACATTTCTTTCTTTGTAAAAATCAAAAGGTCTAAGAACGAACAGAATCAATAACATTTTTATCGACTCAGTTTGTAGTCTTACTGAATTTGGTAGCCTTTAACAATATACATACATATGTACAAATGTATGTAGAAATTGACGAGCATACACACATACATATGTGCATAGAAAATGATTAGCTTACTAAGAAGGTCAATGTAATTTGTTGTGAATTAATATTTGGACCCTTGCTACCATTTAAAAATACATATATAAAAATTTATTAACTATTTCTAATAGTTTATGGCGATTGTCATAGACCAGTTCAAACATAAACCACTTTTTAGTGCATAGCGACCGTATCTATGCAAGCCTCTTGCGATATTTCTGCAATAAAATCAAATAAAACTTTCACAAAGGTCATCAGGTGTTCGAAGACGGTCAAACACTTGTTGGAAGCCTTTGTTTTACCATTTTTAATTTTTACTCATCAGTACACCCGCTATTGTACGTTACAGGTGCACAGGTGGTATCCATGGAAGCTACACGAACAGCTTCAACACCGACTGCCTGTCGACTGTGTCTAGACATTGACAACCGGACATTTGTCAATTGCACTGAGCACATTTATTTATTCCGCGACTGAGGTAAAAAAAAAAAAAATTGTTGACTGACTGATGAGGCATGCATTCGCGCGCAAACTGTAAATTGCGTAGAACAGTTAGCATGACGAAGTTAGCAGGAAATCTTAACGCAAAAGACTCACTTGCCAAGCTATCAGCAGCGTAAGAAATATAAAACGAAGCAAAAAAATGCAACGAGCAAAGCACAAAAGCCAACGGTAATAAGTTACTCGATGGAGAAATGCATTTGCTGCGAAATGATGCGTAGCTGTGATGGGAAAATAATAATTCATTAAACTTTAGAATGTTGATTACAATGGTTGCTGGGTGTCGGCAGCTAATCAGTGTTGGTGAGTGTGTAGAACTACTTTCATACATGAGGAATAATTGAAAATAAATATGCGATTGCTAGTAAAGCTATACTGGCGATCCGCGTGAGGAAGTCACGTTCGAATTGGCAGCGCCTGGCTTCCTCTAACTGCGAATCGCGTTCGCAATGACAGCTGAATTGTAGCGAAACATGGCAGCCGACTTGCAAGCAGATCAAATCATGAGCGCAGTAATTGGAGTGTGAAATGAAAATTCATACATACATATATATATGTACATGCATACATATGTATTCTACAGAGTAAGTGTAGTAAAGCATTTTTTTTTTTGAGGTTAAGTCGCTAAAATATTAAAATTTGTATTGTGTAAGCGAACGTCCAATTGAAACGGTTAAAAACTCATATTCGATTTGCATAAAAAAGATAGAGAAGATGCGAAATCGGAGAAATAGTTGGAAGACACTATGGCACAATAAAAAAAATTATTGATAAACATGGTAAAGATCAGACTGTTGAAAATTTGCCACGGCCGGGCCGACCAAGCGCCTTATTGACACTGAAGCGCGATCAATAGTACGGGAAGTAAAATCAAGGCTTCAAGCGCTGTCCAAATATCAAAAGATATAGCGGAAACATCGGCTAAGTCCGTAAGTGCCAGTACAATCAGGAGAACATTGCACAAAAGTGGTTTGCATGGACGAGTACTACGCTAAATGCCCTATACATCAAAGGCGAATCAACAGATGAAATTTTAATTTCAAAAAAAGTACATAAATCAGGCTGCAGACTTCAGGGACAACATGTTGTATGCAGACGAAAGCAAATTTGAAATATTTATATCGAAAAAAACCCCCTAAGGTTTGGCGATCCAAAAATAAAGCCTTTCGTGATAAGTGTGTTACCAACAAGGTAAAGCACGGTGAAGGATCCGTTTTAACCCTGGGCTGTATGGCAGCATCTGGTGTTGGGAATTTGGTTTTTATTGTGTTCACGATTAACAAATTAGATTATTTCAACATTTTAAAAAAATTACGTTGCTCAAAGCATTGAAAAATTAGGTCTATCAGGAAACTGGATCTTTCAACAGGACAACGATCCTAAACACAAGTCCAAAATTGTTTATGAGTGGCTGTTATATCGAACACCAAAACTCTGGATAACCCTCCACAGACACCACACATTAATCCTATCGCGCATCCTTGATCGAAAAATCAATCAGAAGGACATTTCAAGCAAGGACAGCCTAAATTTGGTTGAAGAATGGAGCAAAATCTTCCCAGAATTTACAACAAATGTTGCAGAATCTATGCCTAGAAGATTAACGGAGGTCCCGAAGTCCAAAGGAAAGCCAACAAAATACTAGACTGTATATCAATTTAGTTTACATACATCTATTTTAACTTTTCTGAAGTCTGTTTACTTTTTTTTGACGCGAAAAACCAAAAGTATTTTTACTTTAAGTGAATTATTTTTGGCTGTGTTTAGGTTTTGTTTATTATTTATACTAAGTTAAATTCTTATAATATAAATCTGCGTTGTTATAAACACTTTAATATTGATAGAACTCCTGTTTACTTATTTTTGACGCTCACAGTATGTGTACATACATACATACATATATAAATATATGAATTGCAATGGACTTGGTCGTCAATAGAAAAATAGTTTATTGCTATCTTTATTACTTTTGTCGGAATGTTACAAATAATTTCAATCCGAGTGCTGTCTCTTATACACATCTAGATGACAGTATGTGTACATACATACATACATATATAAATATATGAATTGCAATGGACTTGGTCGTCAATAGAAAAATAGTTTATTGCTATCTTTATTACTTTTGTCGGAATGTTACAAATAATTTCAATCCGAGTGCGTGCAAGTAATGAGCGCAACACCGCTGGTGCGAAACGCTGGTTGTTGAAATATTAAGTGAATCCATTAATTTCAGGGAAGTATCATATTTACGAACATTATTTTACTGAAAACAAATGTTTTAAGCTATAAACATACCAGTATTGTGCTTCCTACGGGGATCTGATCATTTGGTCCGATAGTAGATTAGCAATACTGGTCTTGAAGACGTTTACTTCTTAAGAACAGCAAGTAAATTACTCCATTATCAATTAAATAAAGTTGCTTCGGGGTACTTAATACTTAGTTATAGGTCTTCATGAGTGCATAATATATATGCTTCCCTCCGCAAGTGTATACATATATGTATATCTCCTAAACCTAACCTTTTGTTGATTTGTGTCGAAATTGTAACTATTTAAGTATTCAAAATATATTAGCAAGCTTAAAACATTAACTGAAACTCTCCATGAACCACTCTTGAGTTCGTGACACACACTTTTCGTAAGTATTTTCGGTTAAAAATAAATCGAATGATCGCGAATGAGGTCCAACGAACACTCTCACTAATTTATGTAGTAAATGACATCACAAAGCCTTCTTTAGCTAAATTTTGGTTTTAACCCAGCTTCTTAGTACTAATGACAGAAAGTGAGATTTCGCCCTCACAAAAAGCAAAAAAAAAAAATAAATTCGATTCGCTTTTAACTAAAACCAACTTATGCTTGAAACAACAATTACTATAGTGAAATCAGTGGTGCAAAATGTAGATTAAAAAATATTTCGAAAAGTATTACAAATAAAATTTCCGATTTCTCATTACGCAGATTATTGGACACATTTTCTCCGTAAAGTCATGTGGGTTTTGATAAAATATTTGTATAGCTGCTGGATACACTTGGTTTCATTTCTCTCAAACTAATTTCTTATTCAGTGTGTTCTTTCATCTAAGCCGCACTTCCTTCTAGCAATTTTGAGAATCTACTTATAAAGAACTTATGGCATATTCTTCAAGTTTGTTTTTTACTTCATTCATCACATACTGCTTACATATCAATGTTTACTAAATAGCCGTTGGCATTTTATCTTCAAAGCGGCGTTTCTTCCGCCGGAAATGCGAAAGTACAAGTTGTATGCAAGGAAATATGACTAACTGACGCGCAGCAAGGAATGCAAAATGTAATACTATAAAGAATATAATTAGAACCAAAAGAATTATGAAACCAAAAGGAAGAAGGAAAAAGAGTAAAAAAAAATAACGAAACAGTTTTTTCGGCAATTTAACTAATTAATAATTATTTTTGTAAGTACTTGCTCATTTATCAAGAATTTTTGTGTTCACTAAAAGCTTTCGCTTTTGCAATGACCACTGACCAGCGAGCTCTCGTCGAACTTGTGTGGGATGAGATGAATGACCAGGGATGGTGTAGGCAGCCACGCACACAAGCTGATTTCGCGATTTTTCAACATTGTTGTTGGCGTTGTTATGTATGTATGTATGTAGGCAGTAACGTGTATTTTTGTTGCACGCCGATGCTGCTGAACTAGTTTAATTTAATTACTATGGTCAGTTAAACTTTAATGACACAAGTTTGTATATACAACGGTGCATATGTACACACATATGTATGTATATATTGTTGTTGTTATACTTGTAAATTGCTCCATCGTATGCCTCGCTTCAGTAAAAATCAGGCACTTTATGGCATATTACAAAATATTTCATACACACAAGTTCACATAACTGTATACACATACATATGTATTTTCTGTGACCCTAGGGCATTTGGAAGCCATCGTCAACTGACATCAACTAGTTCCGAACTACTTAAAAACATGTATGAATAACAAGCGCAACTAGTTAACTTGACAAGTATGGCATCTATATTGTATAGTGATCCGATATCGGCAGTTCCGACAAATGAGCAGCTCCTTGAGAAGACAATCACGTTTGCAAAATTTCAAAACGATGTCTTAAAAACTGAGGGACTAGTTCGTATATATACAGATAGACGGACAGACAGACGGACATGGCTAAATCTAGTCAGCTCGACATACTGATCATTTATATACTTTATAAGGTCCCCGACGCTTCCTTCTGGGTGTTACACACTTTGTGACAAACTTTATATACCCTGTTCAGGGTATAGAATTCTTCTAAGTCTTTAGTCTGACTAGTATACTTTTAGTCTGGAAATTCTAGTTGGGACAGATTTTTTTCTACATATGTATATAGTCAGTGTAGTAAGCAGCCACTAAGTGTGTGAGAAGCGCGACTACAATTAGCGCTAATTAATCACTTACTTACATAAATAGCATTGAATGCGTTGCCAGCACTTAAAATTATAATTAAAATTTCACAGCGAATAAAAGTAGTACATGAAGAGCTTATTAAATGTACATATATGTAGATACGCTCATGATTTTATGTTTTCAGCCGAGAGTAGATCAAAATGCGTTTATCGGAAATCCGATCTTAGCAGTTTTTTTCCTATTTACTAGGATTCGAAATACCGAAAGGCGTACTTATTGTGAATACAGGAATATTCCTTTGATAAGAAGGGTTTATATGGATATGTTCCATTTCCAATTTTGAAAGCATAGCTCATCATTCATTCATTTGCTTCGAAACTATTATTACAAATTACATGAACTACAGTATTGAAAGAAGTTGAGGTTTGTCTAAATATCTAATTTTTAATTAAATGATGCTGCGGTATTGATTAGTATATAATTATAAGATTTATCTTTTGGTTAAAAAATATATTTTTGAACTTGAAATAAAATAATAAACTTTTCAAAGAATCTATTTTGTCGATTAAAATATTTAATTTTTTTATAATATGTATATGTATATTGTGTATTAAAATTTGCACATTTGGGTGTTTCTTTTTAACGATTCATTTTTGTCCCATCTTGAAATTTCCTTGGAAATACCCTAAAAAAAAGTCCCTGAAAATTTGAGCCTTTAATATTAACATTAAGCACTCGATCAAGGCATGTACAAATTTTCTATTGAAAATACATGTAAATCGTGATTTTTTATATTTAAATTACTATACGTAGCTTAGAAGCATTTTATGGCATCACTTTGACTTCAGACACATATTCCTCAGAATTGACCACACTACAAAAGTGTCCATTGCAACAAAGTCGAAACTCACCCCGGCGAGGATTGTAGTACGGGGCTCTAAACCAGATATTTCCACGAAATTCGCATTTTTTGTATTTATCTCGTATAGACAAGAGTTATATAAATCCGAGGTCAAAATCGCTATCATTAACGCGAGATATTCGACTTTTTCGGTAAGGCTGTACACGTTGTATGTTAGCTAAAAAATTTAAGAAAATTCCATAAAGCCTTTACAGTAACTTATCAACTCATTTGGATTTAAATTATAAATGGAACTTTACTTAACAGCTGAGCAAACAAATACACATACATTCATACATACTTATGTGAAGGTTTTTATATTTATACTAAGTTTCATGAAATTGTATAAAAGTTCTAAACATACAAATACAATATAAGAAAATTTTATATAACACACCAAGGCTTTACAGCTTATCAGCTTGGCTGGTTGAAAGAAGCACTACATACACACATACATATATTTTCGCCTGAGCACCGATAATATACTCAGTACGTCTGAGCAGAGGCGTCAAATTTGAAGCTTAAACAACGAAGCGCTTCTTGAAACGCGAACAGTCATTGCAATTTGTTGAGTTCCGCGACATTAAGAAGATGCAACACTGCAACTCTCCGCGCTATTCAATATCAACTCCACTATATGTACATAAGCACTTATGGAGTGTGACAAAAAAGTATCCCGAAATTTTAAATATTATATTATTCATCAAAATTTATTTTGCCGAAACACTCGAAACACTTTTTTTAAGCTCTCTTTGATCTCGCCTTCAGCTTCTTCCACGAATACTCTTCGATCGAGCAGCACTTTCAGTTTGGGGAACAAGAAAAAATCACACACCAAATTTTGTGAATGCTGTGATTGGTCGAAGATATTCATTGTGTTTTTGACCAAAGAGACATGTTTAATATACTCTTTTTGAAAAAAATTCAGCTTTATGGGTATGAGTCGAGCAAGAACTCGTTTCATACCCAAAATATCCACCATTCGAACGGACTCCCGACAGAGGTCGAGCTCTCTTGCTATCTCTATAATGCTTGCATGACGATTTCCAAGTACCATATCTTTCACTTTTTTAGTATTTTCTTTAATTGAAAATAACGAAAGTCGTCCAGAACGAGGCATGGCGTCAACGATCTCTCCACTGTCATTGAAGACGTTGTACCGCTCGTAGGTTTGTGTTTTTGAATCTCCATAAGCCTTTTCTATAATTCGCAACGATTCCGCATACGAAATTTGGTTATAAACACAAAATTTGAAACAAATTTTTTGTTCGATATTTTTATCCATGGTAAAAATCGCAACTCACTAGTGATGTGCATCGACTTAACAAACTTCTTGTCAGATCACGCTCATATTTGGCATAGTAATTAAGTACAGTCAATTTTCGGATGGTTTTCTGTCCCGATGTTTGTATTTACAATAAAAGACCGCCATAGACTAAAAAAAAAGAGAAAACTGCCAGCTTGTGGCTGCAGCTCGTGTTGTCTCTTAAGTAAAAATATTCTGTGATCTTGTTTTTACATTTATTTCATAACTGTCATTTTAGCCACTCTTTGGTGCTGAAATTTCAGTACTCCGCCTCAAGTCTGTACCCTTTGCTTTTAGTAATTTCAATTCAGCTTTATTTATCAATTAATAACAATAACAATGCAGACTGATTCATTTTGTTCTGCAGTATTGATGCTGGTGGTAGTGGAGATGGCGAAGACTGCTGCTGCGTCTGTTGCAGTCATCCAGTGTGGCGTGTGTATACTGTTAATCTCCCCCGAGTTAACAAGCGATATAAACAAAAGGGGCAATCGCAAGCAAAAAGCAGACGTCAACACTTACAGTACAAAAAATATCTTTGTATGTGTGTGTGTGTGTGTGTAGAAGAAGCACATAAATATTATTATTCACAGATTTTTTTTTGCTTAACGTTTTTTTCTGCTTTGCGCTCATTTTGAATGCATAAACATTGAACAGCCTCCCCAAATGCGTAGCAATCTTCTTGCTCTGGTTGGCTTCCATCGACTGCACTGCCGTAAATCAAGCTTAATGCTTACCAAACATATGTACAGCCATGGACACATAAATAGCACACTTGGTCATCAAATAAAACAACATTTATTTATTCCTTAAGTTTATCACTTAGGGGTCTAAAAGGACATGCGTTTTATTTTAAAAATTATTCACTTTCATATTACTAAAACACTAAAAAAATAAATATTTTATTATTGGTAAAAAAAATACGAAAACATCAATATCCTATATGGCAGCTGGGACACATAAATAGCACAGTCTGAAAAAAGTTTACAAAAAGGTACAAAAATGTATAAAAATGTCTAAAAAATATCATAAAATTGCTCACTTCGTTAGTATTTTGTACTATATCCACCATTTTTAATTACCCCTTCACATCTTCGTTGCATGCTGTCCACTAGT
>NW_017537153.1:11964-20554 GCF_001853355.1 Bactrocera latifrons
GTAAAAAGTATAATAGGAAATAAACGGTATTTTTGAACAGCGAAATGAGCTTCATAACGGTAACAAGTAGATACATGCCACATTGTTATTGTTCATCAACTTTMCGRTTRAAGAAATGAGAAATAATATTGGATTCGGATTTGTGCTATTTATGTGTCCATGGCTGTATATGTACAGACGTATACAGACGTGTACATAAATGCATAGATGTATTTTTTATATATACATATGTATATGCTTATACAACCATCTATATACTTTCTTATCTCAATGTTATACTCTTTAAGATAAATCGTAAGCTAGTTTCTTTCTTTCTAGATGCAGTCTTCGTGTGCTATATACTATACTTATACTTGTGCATACAAACGCACTGAAGCTTACTAGAAGCTGTGATAATGTCACTTAGTTTCATAACGAGCGATTAAGTATAACGACTTTTAATATGTTTTTCTTTAGCCACGGAGTTTATATTTTGAAGATGATGCAAGTCGAGCACTGCTGAGTAAATTAATATGCTGCAAATTGAATAATTTTATGTAGTATAAATGTGCTTAACAGCCTGGATACTTCGTAAGCTTACTTCAAAAGGACACTCGATAGCAGAGCAAAGTGTTTGCGAAGCTACGACTCTATAATATACTATCAACTTCTAATCAGCGAATTCGGTAAAAATAAGCGACCGCATGTCAAGTTCTAATTTGTATATACCCTTATATGATTTAATTAATTTTTAATATTTTTATTTTACTATATATTTTATTTGCAATTTAACTGAAGATAATCAGCAAATTTTATAAATAAAAGGAAGAGGAGAATATGCTGGTGGATGAGGTTGCTACTCAACCCAGCGACAGTAAGGCGTAACATGTAACGACTGTTGCGGCTTTGGAAGTCCCCGACAAGAGGACTTGCGCTCGTGGAAGTGAGCTAGCTTCCACGCAGGAACTCCTCGAGGGGATAGGAGAGCCTATGGATGGCAGTGCGGGGATGAGAACCGGCTCCTCATCGAAACGATACTACAGTGCCCATCAACATCGAAGGCGCCTAGGTGAACCTGCACCACGCGGCGGCAGCCTCTGTTTCGAGCTAGTAAGAGCTAGACATGGCAGAAAAAAAAAATTTGGTTAAATGATTTCAATATAATCGTGATATAAAAGGAGCTTCGATGTATGGCAGTCACTGAGTTACCGTAAAAATCTCATGAATCGCATTATCTTCTACGAATCACTGCTGAACCGCAACAAAATTGATTAATTTCTGAAGAAAATGGTTACTGGTGATTAAAAGTTGGTCACTTACGTTCGTATGATGGTGAGCTGGTGAAAATGGTGACCAAACCAGAATTGACGGTCAAGAAGTTTGCTATATCTTTGGCGAGATTGGCACTGAGTCGTCTACTTTGAGCTGCTCCCCTACAACCCAACTTTTTATTCGGAATTATAGTATATTTATAGTTATAGTATAGTTTAGACCTGGCATCAAGTTATTATTATCTGTTCCTGTTTATGGCATAAGATTTTGCTGTTCAATAATTTGGCTCAAAAGAACATGTGTGAGTACCAGTTTTTAGCCAATAGGGACGAGGATTTCACTTAAATCGGATAATTATAACTATGCTAATGGACGTAATTATTATTCGAAATTGTGTAACATCAATTACGGCTCTGCCTTATTATTCATAGAGTAAATATAAGTTAATGGCAGTAAAAAGGTTTTTGTGATAAAAATTAGTTTTTGCACTTAATCCCTATATTATTTACTTCATGACTATGAATATATTTCAAAAATTTATATTAAAAATGTATATTACTGTTTTTCTACTGCAATTAAAGTAATTGTGATAGTAAGTAACTCTAACGTGACTTTATGTCATTCAAATCAGAAGCAAAAAAAAATATATATATATTTTTGCAACAAAGAAAATACTTTCCTAAATGAGATGTCATATGCACTAATAATTATATTGTGAATATGTATCCATATGGTGTATTTTTATTCAAATATTATTTTTTGGTAATTGAATCATTTGCGACATGCGCAATTCGTGTTCACGTCGCATCAAACACGTGCCACAACACATTTTCCGCATTAAAATTTTCCAATGACCATATTTTTATACAATGATTAAACACGAATTGAGTTTGTTGTTATTATTGCTTTTATTTTATAAGCTGTTCTGAGTTATGCCTGCATTAACAATAAATGTTTTTCGTGTTTTTGTTGCGATAAAATATGATTTTAGCACGCTTGAAGTGCACATTTACGAAGCTGTTCATAGAAACACATACACACAAACGCATAAATACATACATACACACATGCACACGCTGGAATTATTAGGGCAAATATACACGCATTCATAACCTTTAGATTTGCCCTTCATGCAACAGCGCTCATTACTCTGCTGTATTAATTCCGCAGCATGTTGCAAGAGGGTTGTTGCAGCGCCTGCTGAAGTTTAGGGGTTCCGTTGGGCCAATACCGCAAACTCGTACCTTCTGGCAATACAACAAGGGTTAAAATGTGTAAATTGAGTTGATAAAAGTAAGGATTGAGACCTATAGTACTTTCGATGACACGATATGGGAATAATATAATTGTTGGTGTTTGGCAACATCGTAAGCGTTATGATATTAATGTGTGCATGTGGCATGTCGTAAATTCATATATTATTTGACAATGAGCAACTTATTAAAGGGTTTTGAATTTTATGCCGGCTTTAATTGGATTGCAAGCACGTGACATAAGCTGTGCTACGAGAATAATCTTTTCGGTCTACTTTCTAAGGTTTATTGAATAAAAACTTCTAGAACGAAAGCAGAATACAGAATACAGTGTCATTTTAACAATATTCTTTAATTAAACCTTTGTGATCGACAGTTATATTGACGAAGTTATAATATCAGGTAAATTGAAAAGTCCCCGGCCTACTATGGTAAAACATATTATTTTCAAAATGCATATTTTGTTATTCAACAAGGGTGATACACTGATTACAGCGACCTTCAAACGTATCGATACCATTTTTGCTTCAAAATAGGCCTCAGTTTCGGCATACTTTAAACGGGCCAATATCAGCTATGTAATCGGCGCTGTTGATGGCTGCCTTTTTCAAGGAAGTCAGTAAAAAGTACTATTTGCGAATCCCAAAATATAGAAGCCATAACCAGACGACTGTTGCGTCTTTCTAGACTTCGGAGCGGATTCATCGTGTACAGTTCACTCCGATAACTATCGATTGGACTTCGAAGTAAAATAAAGGAGCCTTGTTCCATTCATTTTTACATATCGACGCAAAAACTCGGGTATATTGCACTTGAACATCTCCCAACACTGGTCCGAAACATCAACTCCTCGATCAAAACTTTTTGATCAAAAGTGAGGCACCCACACAGAGCACAGAGCTTTCTCATACTCAAGTATTCGTGGATGATATGATGTATGTATGCAGTTGATATCTTTAGAACAACTTCACTTGACGGTCATCCAAAATTGTTTTGTGAACTTTTTTGCTGTTTTTGTCGGTAATATCCTCTTTTAGGCGTTCACTGCTTTCACTCTCTATCATCTAATCCAAGCATATCAATCCTTGATATTGATTTTCCTGGAAAAGTGTTCGGAAACTCGCATCAAGCCAAGTTTTTTGTCAACAGTAGTTTGTTCCTTCAAAAAGCAATATTTTATATGCGAAATTCGATGATTTCCCATTTGTACATATTCCCGCGCCATTTTCATTTCGGTAATATTAAATTTAGTCGAGCGAGTATTAAGACGGTTGTTTTATATTATAAAGCAAAGTACATTTTCAAAACAACATTTTTCCAAAAAATTAATATATAGTTTAATATTGTTAATTTACAGAAAAATTATTCACGATGGGTTTCTAATGAGTGAAGTCTTAAATTTAATAAACGTATACAAGCATAAATCAAAATATCATTGCTCATATGAAATTTATTATTTTAATTGGTATATAAAATGTATGCTATAATTATCATAGTCCGAAAATATAAAAACTTTTTTTACTTTGTGTTTTCATCCATATAAAACTTTCAGCTCAAGAGCTAAAAGTATGCGATACATCAGCAAATGATTATGTTATGATAACAAATGCCCACATACAGATAGCAATAGATTTGACAGTTAATATAACATAAATTTTATCCTGTCGAGATGCCCCGTTAGGGCTAACTTTTTGAAAAACAAAAATTATACTTTAATTTTTCATTTGAAGCATACTAAAACCCATATCGAATATAATTACCAAAACTTGATAGGATTGAAGATAGCGGCTATGCCACTTTAATGATGAGTCCGCATTCTCTCTTGTACAAATTGAACTCGTTAACTTTGTTATACTCTCGCAACAAAGTTGCTAAAGAGAGTATTAAAGTTTTGTTCACATAACGGTTGTTTGTAAGTCCTAAAACTAAAAGAGTCAAATATAGGGTTATATATACCAAAGTGATCAGGGTGACGAGTAGAGTTGAAATCCGGATGTCTGTCTGTCCGTCCGTCCGTGCAAGCTGTAACTTGAGTAAAAATTGAGATATCATGATGAAACTTGGTACACGTATTTCTTGGCTCCATAAGAAGGTTAAGTTCGAAGATGGGCAAAATCGGCCCACTGCCACGCCCACAAAATGGCGGAAACCGAAAACCTATAAAATGTCATAACTAAGCCGTAAATAAAGATATTAAAATGAAATTTGGCACAAAGGATCGCACTAGAGAGGGGCATATTTGGACGCCCCTACTAACTTTTTTGTACATGTCTCGAAAACTCAACCAAACTGTATAGAGTCGTTTCTTTTAGGCATTTCCATATACAGTTCAAAAATGGAAGAAGTCGGACAATAACCACGCCCACCTCCCATACAAAGGTTATGTTGAAAATCACTAAAAGTGCGTAACCGACTAACATAAAACGTCAGAAACACTAAATTTTACGGAAGAAATGTCAGAAGGAAGTTGCATCCAGGTTTTTTTTTAAATTGAAAATGGGCGTGGCGTCGCCCACTTATGGACTAAAAACCATATCTCAGGAAGTTCTCAACCGATTTCAATGAAATTCGGTATATAATATTTTCTTAACACCGTGATGACATGTACCAAATAGGGGTGAAATCGGTTCACAACCACGCCTGAAATCTCGATTATCACTTTATCATGCGAGAGTATAAAATGTTCGGTGACACCCGAACTTAGCCCTTCCTTACTTGTTTTTGTTTTACAAGAGAGCGGCAAAGATAGCGACCAGGGAATTGGCGAATCGAAGACACCTTTTGACGTAGTCGCTCTATACCTCTTTCATATGCTATAGTAATTAAGTTTGCTTTGTGAACTGAAAGTAGGCGCAAAAGTTTTGAAATATATTATATGTCTTAAAAACCACACTTTACCATACTCCTGCAACGGTAATTACAAACAAATTTTTCCGCAAATCATTTCCTTTTCCGTTCTTTTTCCATTTATTATGCGCGTGCTGCTTTCCTGAGTGGGTGCGTGTAATTAGACTACGGCAAACTCAACTTCTCAACTTCATTAGGGGAAATACGCAATTTCTCACTTCCTGCCATTGCGCGATGTAGACACTGTCGATTTGTCACACATTTTGTTGCAAATTTCAGGTTTTTCTATGCGCGCACACCCACGACACGCGCCGCCGTGCTGCGCCTTCTATAGCACACACATAATTCGAAAAGACACACACACACACACATTGATACATTTGCTTATAATAACAAAGTAATTACACCGCTTGTTTCACGCCAAAGACACCGCCGTTACCATTGGGTTGCATGCATGCAACATTTACATATGTTCCAGAAACACAGAGAATATACGCCGGTGCCTTACTCGCACTGCACTCGAGGTGACAGTACTAACCGCATCAACCACTTTGTTTTGTGGCCGGTTGCACGTGCAGTCAGTGCACTTTGCAGAAACTCGTTTTCTTGTGATTTGCAGGCAATCGTGCTAGGCTCATCATAGTTATCTAATGATGCCATGGAAAGAGCTACCCATTAGGAAATACTTTTCATTAAAGTAAATGCCAAAGAATCTTGTTTGAATGTCATCATATTTTTAACCAACATCATAGAACATATATTTTATTTTTAGTAATTACTTAGTTATTATTTTTTGCACCCTTGGCGTTTCATTTCACATTTTAATGCAGCTCCATTTATAAGTGAGATTTTTATATACCTATGATTAATCTCATAGTTTTGTCTACATGCTCCTGTTGAATCATATCCATACTAAAATATTAAATGTCTTCGATGCACTGCATTTCCGATAGGGCCAAATCGACCTAAGAACTAAATTGAGAAAATGCACTAGATAGTAATCGAATCGAAGAAGGCCTTTTATAATTATGAGCTGCGACATCTGTTATTAACGGTGTAAGCATTTCGAGTTCTGGTTCACGTCTATATTTTCTCTTACCTAAACTAATTACAAATTCTGTTGTGATGGTTGCATTAATTGAATGTTGAGGTTATGAATCTTGTCTTTAATATCTAATAAAAGTGAAACTTCGACCAATTTCTCACAGGGGTTATACATGCCGATACAACAAAACCGCCAAAGCGTGGGTGTATTACAGGCTTCCAGGTGTCGCGTCACAATAGCGGCTCTGCCACCACGGCTTACGTCACACCTGACTTTGCTCCCCTTTATCCCACATATATGTATGTATACAATCCCTCACACAGCTATAAATATAATTTACAACTCAACTCATTAAACTTTTGCGCGACTTTTCCGCGTCTTTAGGCATTAAACTAAGTAGCAAGGGGAAGACACCCCTAGAATTCTTACTTATAAGCGCAGATAATGCATACTTGCAAGTAATTAGTCAGTTGAAGCGCGAATTTTCACACCCTTATAATCAGCCTTGCCTCACCGTTCGAAGCCAAGATTTTCGTTTGCATCCAACCGAAAAGCTTTGTGACTCAGACGCTCCTCGCCCGCACTGCTCATTCGCACAAACAGCAAGCACTGGTGAGTAGTGCAGGCGTTGACTTTTGAACTGTCAATCGTTCTGACGTGCACTCCCTGTTGGTGCATAGTACATACATACAGACGAGCATAAATAGATTGCCCAAGCGTGTCGATTGTTTACCCCACTCGAATCGGAAATGCGACAACACGCTTCGCTGAACTCAATGTTGTGAGCAGCCACTCCCCGCTGCTCCCATTTTCATGTGTTGCTCCAAAAGTGTCCCATTCTGCATCCCTTCGCGTAATTTATCATTGTGATATGCAACACAACAACAAAAAGGGCCCACGTCCCTGTTTCATTTGTGTAAAGTTACGGCAGAGTGGTTTCAGTCCTCTCCACCCTCCCCGCCGTGCCACTGGCACAGTGAGTCATGCACAAAAGCCAACTCGAATTGCTTGCAGCGCCGAATGGTAAATTCGTAAAAGTCATTACAACACGTGCGAATTCGAAACAACAAAACTGAAAAGCAGAAAAAAACATCAAAAATGTTTCAATTGTTTAGCATTTCTGCTGATACACGTAGCATTTTTATACTTTTTCCCCTGTTGTTTGCACTTCAGCGCTTTGTTGCTCATACAAAGCAAATTTTATGTTTGTTCTGAGTGTTGTATTGGTCACTCTGGTTTAAAATGGTCAGAATTCATCGAATAAGCATAAACAAGTTAACAAAGGATTATTTTTAGCATTTAATTAATTTATTTGTTGGTCATTGTATTGCTTTCGAAAGCATTACTTTAAAGGAAAACGGTGGTCACAGTGGTTAAATGGACTTCACGCATGACATATGTACAGATATACATACATATACATACATACATATTTGTATGAAATGCATATGAAATAAATATTTACGGTCATAAACACAGTACGAAAGTACAGTTGTAACTTAGAACGAAAATCAAGTTAAAACACTCAATTGACTTGCAGAAAGCAATGTTTGAACATAGTCGATTTTCGATAACGAAAGAAATGAAAACAGAGGAGAAAATTCCACAATCAAAAATCAAAATAAAAATATAAATACAACCGAGTTTCAGTTTCACATCATTACCTATCAAATGCTGGGAGGCTTTATTACAAATGAGAAAATTCTAATTTTTTACAAAATAGCCAAAAATATAATTTTTTTCAATTTTATAATAATCTCTTTCTATTTTCTAATTTCTCTAATTTTTCCACAAATTCACTTTAAAAAATGCTATTTTTTGCAAAATTCTAAATATATGCTAGTATATTTTCATCTGTTGTGCATGGTACCAAACCAATTATGGATACATTTTCACGCACATATATTACTTATGAATTATAAAAACCRCTAGTAATGTTTTTAATTACTTTTGATTGTTAATTTCTTTGTAAATCTTTAAATAAAATACACCTTTTTCTGCATTGAGTTCAATAATGCGGAAAACCAAAATGACTGCATAATTTGAACTGTCAAATTACCGAGAAATCACGACCAAAAGGGAATAATTTAAACCCACTTAGCAATAAATGTATGAAGTGAACGCGAAAAGGTGTTCAATACTAAAATATTGTTGATTGCGTAGCCGGTGTTGGATCGGCCAGGGTTATTTTTTT
>NW_017537153.1:20784-40422 GCF_001853355.1 Bactrocera latifrons
CCTACAGGTCCATAGGGGATCTAGGGGGTCGAGGGGGGGTTTATTAAAAAGTTCGATCCTTCCTCTTTCCAATAAGGGGTCGGGAGGGGGGATAGCCCGACACTGTTTTTCTCCATAAACTATACTTAACCGGCGGGATACTAAACATTCCCCTCCAGCGGAGTTAAATCCCAAGTTCTTGAAGTTCACGCCAAAGGGCCACGATGTGAGAAGAAACCAAAAGTTTCTTTCAATAATTGACTGTTTCGGTGGTATGGCTTGTAGTAGCATCTTATTGGAACCAAGGCCCGAACCGAGCGAGGCTTTATGGGTTGCATTTACTGAGAACGTACTGTATTTCGAGAATATCAAATGAATGCGGTTTCTTACATAAAATAATATATGTTCATTAATATGTTTTATCTTGAATAATTTCAACGAAAAAAGATAAGAACGTATTTTTATTCTACCACAATAAGAATAAAGACATAACAATATATATTCTTTACATTATTTCATAAGAACTTTAATATTGCATAGAGCCTTTAGATTTTTAATTTTATAAATCGTAGTAAATAACAAATGTAGGAATACTCACTATAAAGTTTAACATCATTCCATGATATCTACTCTGAGATCGAAATAGGTTTTTGGGAGTTTTCTATATTTTCTTTTAAGAAACGTAAGTTATGTATAATTTGTTTGTTCCATTAACCTTAAGTTTCAAATAGTCGCAACCTAGTAACCAGGTACTCTCAAAAAGTTTTGTGAGTCAATAAAAGGAAACAATCATAATGTACCTGTAGTTGCACAAGGGATATTTATGAGAAAGTTTTTTACTTTCCAAAGTAAAGGGAAGGATTACAAGACGCGAATTCGTGTCGGTATTAAATACTTTAAAGGATATCGGTTTATTTGAATTGATTTAGTACATTAAGAAGAATAAGTTAAAGAAAGCTTCACAGCGCTTTATAAAGGTTCTTAAATCCCAGAACTTGATCAGCTCGGAATTTCTTTTACATGGCTTCAACTTGATCCAAGGGATAGTAAGATTCGAATTTTCGTTTCGTCTTAAACGAATGCGTAATATCTCAAGAACGTTGTGTCTAAATTTCTAGTCCATCTTAGTAAAATTATAGTTATGGCAACATTCATACCTGTCTTATGACCGCTTTACATTAGACTTCAAAAGATTTTATCCAAAACTCACGTTTTTGAAATTTAAATTCAAAACAATAGGACTGATCCTTTTGAAATTTCTAACACTATTTGTAACCATAAGTAACCTGGATAACAAATTTTAATTAGTTAAAAAAATGTTTATTTGAAAATAACCAATGAACTGTTGTTTTTGCAAAACATCTCTTTTTTTCTTAAAAGTATACCCGAAAAGTGTAAACTTATAACTTCGAAAAACGCATCCAGTTACCTGGGAAAAGCGATTAATGAACCAGCATTAAATTATGTAGGGCACCGCAATTCAATTTTTTTTAGTTATTGCCATATTTTTTAATATTTCTCAATGAAAATTTAACCGAATTTGTTTTACACGAATTTAACTTATACCCCCATAAGAAAGACCATCAGGTGGATAAACTAAAACGAATTTACGTAAATATTTCCTCTTCTTTCCAATACTAAAAGTCAGAAGCACTTCACTAGCATTAGTCATCAGGATACATGCTAACAATAGCAACAAATCAAGAAGTCAGGATCTAGAGGAAATGGAACTTTAACTATACACGCGAGCATTGTACTTCGCATCCCTGAAAGATGAAAGTTTGCAATCCTATCAAAATGCTATTCATTCAGCTTGAGACGCCGAGCAGGAAGAACGGGAAATAGCGCAGGATTTGCAAAATAAATCTAATAAAATTTATAACAACAGAAAAGTCTACGACAAAAAACGAAAAAAGGGCAAGGATGACATCATCGCAAGCAGCCTGGTGCAAAAGCATAAGTATGAGTCTAGACGGGAAACCGAGCTACAAACTAATACGAAGAAGCATTACAATTTAAGGGGTGTACTAGTGTGTTTGTRGTGATGATAGTAATCATCGTAGCAATAATGCTGGAGGCTAAATAGAAATATGAGTGTCTGCCTATGAGAATAGAGTGCTTTGCACGCATCCATTTGGCGACACGTCAATCTTGCCTGTCTACTTCGCCTTCTTTGAAGAACTTATGTAGGTGCGAAGCAAATTATTTAGATTCACGCTTAAGTTTAATTATATTAAGATGTATAATGTATGTGAAAGATGAAATTGTCGGCATGTTTTGTGTGGCAAAGGCCAACGCCGCACGGCTGCTGATAATCCGCAATTCGAATGCGCCCACACTTTTTTCAGCACTCAAACTCTCATAAAAAGTGGTCATAATAAAAACTATTTATTGTACTCGTAAAATAATTGAGCTAAAATTTCAGTAAAAACTTACTTTTATTAGCGAGTCACATATGCTTCTGCGTGTTTAATGCTGCCTGCAGCGGCACTCACTTCCTGTTGCCCTATTTCCATGCCACAGTGCGGCGGCGTGGCATTGTGATTGCCTGCGCTTGTTTAGGAGCGTGCGTTTGCCAGCCGCGGCTAAGGCAAAAGTAATCAAATGCGGCAAAGTCACTCCTAATAAATATTTACATAATTATATACTATATGTACATACAAACGTATGGTAGCTACTGAACTATGAAAACAAGGCGCGTGAGGCAGCATTAAAAAATTAGTTGCATGCACAGGCGCCGCTGCATCTTTCCATCGTTCGCAGTGATCCATTATCACGCGTTCGAATTTACGCCCAACAAAGACACAAAAGCGCAGCCAAGTCTTCGGCGCTTACACATATACTATATATTTACTACTTATATTCAATTTCATTCTCTGTTTTGGAGCTACCGATTTTGTCTGCGACTTGCTGCACTTGAATGGCTTTTTTTATAGAAAATCAAAACAAATAAATTTGTGAGGAAATTTACTACAATAGGAAGACGATGCGTCAAGAATTACTCGCCCGTACACTTTATTTTAAGTACATATGTGGTAGGCTTGCATGCGTGTGTGTGTGTGGTGTATGCGTTAACAATTCCATATTTGTTTGCTTTTAATGTTTTGTTTTAAGTTTTTCTTTACTTGAAGTGCATCATGCGTTGAGTTAACAAAAACCAGGCAAGCGTACTTACAACAATTCTCACATATACTCATACTTCCATACATATGGAGATCGTGCTAATGAAATACACACACTGCTACATACTTGCACTGCGCCACAATTGTTTCTATTCAATCCATTGAACTATTTTCATTTCGGAAGACATAGTGCATTCGATTTCTTTCCCACACGAGCATCTACATACATGTATATTATATACTGCCAGGTGCCAGAATGGATTCAGCAGCAATTTTGTGTGTTTAATTTTATTAAAGGAAATATTCTATTTAAGTAAATAGAATGTACTAAGTGTACTTTACTGAAATACCAGTTTCGAACTAACCTAAAATTGCTACTTAATAATACTATATTGGTAGTGAGCAAGCTGAAAAGTATATCGTTACTTTTCATAAGACTCGACCAAATATATTTATAGCCTGTAGCTGCTCATTTGTCGGAACCGCCGATATCGTGCCACTAATCGTATAACTGCCATACAAACTGAATTATCAAACTCAAGTCAAGTATGAAAGACTTTTTTAAAGGTGTATCTCCACGAAATTTGGCATGGATTATTCTCCAATGCAATATCAGACTACTATAGCATATACATATATATGTAGGTAGTTGATCGCTCAAAATCAAGTCCTTGTAAGAAATCTTGAACTTTTGAAGGATATTATAGCTTCGGTGCGACCGAAGTTAATATTTTTTCGGCTTTTGTAGGCATACATAAATATGTTTTTCTTTGCTTTTCAAACTCATATTTTTCTATGGCACTTCAGTTTGGAAATATCTCTGCATTCATCCTGCGACCTGTGCTGATACAATCGCACACCACGAATCGATCTTCCATTGATTAAAATGCAGGGCCATAAACATCGAATTTCATGATTGAATTTACTGTCTCCATCCACTGTCGCACTCTCTAGCAACTGTCTATAGTCTCAGCCCAACACTTTTCGGTAAGTATATAAGAGTCATTGATTAATCAATTTCATCGAATATTAATGCAACGCGCGTATAAGTACATCGACTTACGACATAAGTGTGTACGTATGCAACGTCATACGTCATATTCCCAACATACGAGCAAAGACCATTAAAGTAATGATAATCAATATTATTGCGGCTTATACCGCGAGATACCAAACGATCGAGCAATGCAGTGAGAGAAGTGGCGTACGCGGGTAGTGTGCCTCATGGCCGCCTTGGTTCGCTTGCGCTTTGGCTTTGGTCAGTCAGACAAGCGTGCGATGAGAAAGTTCTTATGCCTTGTCATCGCGCTTGATTGAGTGGCCATTTGTGACCAGTGAATACTAGGAAGAGATTACAGAAGAGCCCAAGTACATACTTATGTAAGCACTCACACATAAGCGTAGACAGGCGCTTTTTGAAAACGTAATATTTCGAGGTGAATGGTGAAGGTAGACAGTTTTTGTTGGCATTTGTAAGTATAACGCTTTTAATGATCTGTACAAATATCAAAAACAAAATATTAAGTTCAAGATACCCCTTTTTCATGTATTTTATCTCGTAGGACGGAAAGCAGCTATAAATAAATGTTTATTTCATTCAAGCTTCTGTGGTCGTTCCTGCTACAGAGACGGTAGTTTAGGTCAATAAAGTAGCATCAACTCCAAAATCATCTAATTTCCCAAAAATTGGGGTATGTTGTAATTAAAGTTAAGTTTGTTTTTCATTGAAAAGCCGGAATGGCTTCAAATCTATCTCTATATTTGAAAAAGAGGAAATGATGAAATATAGGGCTAGATAAGTGACTAAAGGGCTGAAGCTGTAAAAATTGTAATAACCCTAACACGAGGTGATGTTTAAATTGGGGTAGATGTATAGTTTGGTTTCTTACCATGGTAACGATTTTCTTCATATTTTTTTCTCACTTTCGAAAACAATCGAAAATAATTTTCGAACAGTTACGCTCTGGATATATGTATGTTTCAGTAATCTGTTATACCTGTCTGAGAGGTCAGTTCATCTCTCTTCGCACCAGCTTGATCAACTCGCCTATTTCTTGCGTCTTAGTTGACGATTGACTTCAGAGTCTCCAAAGTTCAGTTCAGAGTCAAGTTTCGTTATCATAACAATAAAATTAGTTGAACTAAAGCCGCTTTTTGCGTGCATCAATTAACTGAGCGGTCTAAACTGTACGTTCTGTAGATGCACACATTTTGTACTGTTTTGCATTAATTGACATTATGACTGTATAGCATAGTCGCCTTCGCATTTCTGCAAATAATTTATGCTATTAAGTGAGCTTTACAGTTTAGTCAGTGGCTATATGGCTTTAGAGGCGAGTGGGGTTTCCTTTGTAAGCGACAGTAAATAGTAATTAAAGACAGTGACACTGTTGTCCGTCAAGTATGTGAATTGCTGTAGAGCCGATGCTTACAAAAGGAACTGAAGCCACGCATTTGCAGCTCATTGCGAAGGCAACAGTAAATGACAGCGGCGACAACTCAATCTTGACTTGATTGAGTCAGGTCAAAATAATTGAACGCTGCTGCTACAACCTACATGCTGCTCGCTCCTGCATAGTCTGTGCAACATTTAGCATTTGCTTGCTTGCCACTGTTTACCGTTTAAGCGAATTCCAAGTGACCGGTTACTCCCTTAACGCCGCACGTTTATTGGCTTGCGAACAGTAACTTTCTTTGTTGCTGCTGGCATATTGACTTTGTGTTTCTTCTTTTTCCTTTGCTTTTGCTTTGCGATGAAGAATTTACATAATCGTTAGTACTCGAGTTGGTGTTAAGTTCTTACGTTGCGGATGTTGACGCGCAGCTCCGTCTATTTAGTTTTGCACAAGACTATCGACTTTTCCATCTTACGCTTATTAAAAAATTGTTTGAGTTCGCTCAAGCGCAGTTTTATTAATTTGCAGGTCAAGCGGTGTGCGACTGTGACGGTGTACAGTTAATGTGGAATTTTATACTGCGAGTGGGCGATTGAGCTGTACGCTTGGAAAGTTCAGCCCTATGGCGTACTTTTCTTAGTACATGCATGTATTTGTATCCACTTATATAGCATTGATGGAGTTTCGATATTAAAAGAAATATTCAATACATAATGCTTCGTTCTAAAAAAGGTCTTGTTGATTTTATCCGTAAAAAGATCCTTTCAAAAGCTATAAACAGTTAAGGTTATATGTACATCAAATATAATGATTACGTATGTGTATGCGTTTTTTATGTTTGCTTATAGCATACAGACATAGTATACATTTGCCACAATTGAGGGATGTGACCAACCTTTTCAACTGGGAGGATCTGACTGAAGCACGATTCAAACTGAAAATGAAAAGCTTGTTTACATTCAAAAATGTTTAAGGCAAAAAAATGTTCTTCTAAATTTAAAAATTTACCTTGGAAATATCGGAAACCCTAATATTACATACTACTCAGATTTCAAGTACTCAAGTACTTAAACTCGACAATATTCTTCAAAATTATTTGGGAAACAGTATAATTTTTTATACCTAAGGACCTTTTCTCAATTTCTAGTCAGCAGACATTTGTCGCTTAAGTCCTGGTTAAAAAAAGTCTACCGAAAGAAGTAGTCTCGCTTTAGTCAACCAGAACGTAAAAAATTGCATAATTTTCAAAAAAAATCTAAAAACTAGGCTTGGTCTGACAAATAATCCATTACTATAAATTAACTTTAGGAAAAAACTGTAAAAAGTGCAAATTCCACGGAAATATGTTAAGATACTTTATATCACACGTTCCTATAAAGTAAGTCGCAGTGTTCAAACTTACAGTACATATTTCTTATGGTCACAACTAGATCCAATTTCATTAATTAGTAACGGTATAACAAAAAAAAAGTCAGTTGAATTGTGCAGCAATGTTCGGAAATGAAGTTGTTCAGATAAACACTTTTGAAGCTTAAATAGTACCCCCTTTTTGGGTTGAAAACTGTAATAGGGGCCTAAATCTTTATGGCCTTTGCAAGAGCAAAACATAAATAGCTCAGGGGAAACCAACATTTTGATCTTCCAGAAGCAAAGAAAGACTTCGCATATTTTTGCTTATCTGTGAGTTATTCATTGACTTCCTTAATAAAGTGTTGACTCAAAAGCGCGGAGCTTAGTGCAGTGACATCTTGTACAGAGTGCTATGATGTTTTTTATGTCAATAATAAAAAATATATTAAAATTTTGACTTTAGAAAAAGTATTATTCTTTCAGACAAGCTTCACATTCACCCTCCTTTCCATACAAACAGGCTTTGCTGTCTAGATCTAATGAAAGTCCATTAGTTTGTGTGCATAAAACCTACATTAGTCAGTTAAGTTATCTACAAATGTACCTCACTGCTCACTTTTTATTTACATCTTGTACTTTTGACTGCCATGCAAACTGAGCCATCAACATATAGTCCCTTTTAGGAATTTTTTTTAATTTAACCAAAGAGTTTTAGAAGATTACTAAATTATTTCCCTAAAAGCAACGCTCCAATGTTCGAATAAAAAAAAAAAAAAAACATAATAATAATAAAAATAATAAAAATGATCAAACTGCTGGTATGAAAACTTTTTTGTGAAGGGTATTCTGGCCTCGGTGCAACCGTAGTTAATGATTTATTCGAAATTTAAATTAATTTTCTGTTTTCGATAACAACAATAATAACAATAAGGGGTTTCACATAGTCTCATAAAGTTATAACGATCCGAAAACATAGCGTTTTGAGTCGTATTTGCGTAAACTTATTTTAGTATGCAATCCAACGACAGATTGTTTAAACTAGTATAAGAATTTATGATTTTAAGATTTTACGATGCTTTATGGCACGTTGTGAGTACCCCAAATATCAATTTATCAATTGTTGGTTTCATCCACAACTTTGTACATGCCACCAAATACGAACATATATATTTTCTGTCGTCAATGTGTGTGTTTGTCGCATTTCAATAATCTCTTCAACGTCTCATTAATGCAGTTTTGCCTTAAGAAATACGCAAACAAAGCAAAAGAAACTGGAAAACAAGTGCATATGAAGTAAGTTCGCATGTATAGATACATATACATACGCACATATTTTGTCCAAGTGTGCGTAAATATATATTTACTTATTTAAGTAATTGATCGCATATTTTTTACAAGTACACACAGACATATTTCAACGCAAACAAGTGTATGCGAATGTTAATAAAGAGGTATGTAAAATGCATTGAACTATCTTCTTTACCGCTGTTGTTGTTGGCATAATTGCACGTAATAGCGCGGCATAATGAGGCGGTAGCTACAACAACAACACTAATAATGCTTGCCTTTGTCTTAACTTATGCCACTCATATGTGTCTACCAAACAAGCCAGTACATGGCAACTGACCTTATTAGCGCGTTGTTGTTTTCGGTTTTTCGTTATTTGTTGTCATGTCATTGTTGCACCAACCTAACTTGGCAGTGGTTAGATTGTAGTTGCAACTAAAATATTGCTATTGCATGTTGGCTTGGAAAGTTGGCCAAAATGATGACTAAACGCCAAGGCAAATATTTGTTATGTCTTTCCATTACATACATGAAGAATTGTAAATAAAGCTATATACATATGTATGTTTGTATTTAGTACAAATACATATGTATATTAGGTGCTTGAGTTGGTTATGTGAACATAGAGATGACTGTTAGTTTATACCTAACTATACATTTACATTCATATATAGCCAACTATGAGGATCCGCTGCACTCATATCTAATTAAATTTTGATGCGCTTAAAATATTATTTAATATTACAAATAATAAGACATTCAAAGTCGGTCAACACCCATTAACAAATTAATTTGGCTTTCGCGTACATATTATCGGTTCATGTGGCGAGGTTGGCTTGCAATTATTAGTATTCTTTATACTGCAAACATGTTCATGGCTGAATGAACAGCTGCCTTCAAAAAGCAAACCATGATATAAGTATAAGGTAGTCTCGGTAAAGGAAAATTAGCAATTTATCGCAAGTATTTTAACTCACAATGTCAAAATCAGCTGTTAAGCTTTCCTCTATAACTTTGTTTCATATCTGCTAATTAAGTATCATTACCTAGCGAAGTTTCTGTTAGAAAACCATTTCTTAACCCAAAAAAAAAAAAACAGCGAAGACAGTACAAGTTGAGAGCATAAGAAACAAGAGAGCTGCTTTTTGCAGGTAGAATGCTAATGTAATACTCATATGAAGAAACTGCTGTTAAAACAAACTATTTTTACGCATATCCGTTTTGTTTATTTTTATATAAAAAAGAAACAGTTTGATTAGCCATTTAAAAGCAAAACACAAATAGAGAGTGGCTCATTTCGAGATTAGTTGAAAATTGGCTCGAAAACGTCGGATTTTTTGAAAATTTTCAAAAACCCATAGAGCCAAGCGATGCTGCTTGAGAAGGTAGAACGGTTTCTGTTCATGCGCAAGCTCCATTTTGTACGCTTCAATTTTAGATCTCGACGTAAAATGCGCCAAGTCATTCCATAAGCCAGTCCAAGGTGTACACTCCCAGCTACGGCTGCTATTTTAATTTCTGGTCTATTCGGTCAAATATTATACAATAATGAGCGCTGTGTCGCCACACAAATTAACAAAAACATTCACTAAAGGCCGAATTTTTCAAATTGGTTATAAATAGTATTTGTCTCAAAACGTCATATGCATACATATGTTTGCGTACTCAAAATTAATATAAATTTACTTCAAAATATTCCACTTACACCTTTTCATAAAAAATTCAATTTCACGCCTTTTCACTAACTTTCAGTTTTACTGCAAATTTTACATTGTATTTCCTTTTGTTTTACTTTTCGCTCTGCACCAAGCAGGCACCAGCAGAGAAATATTCAGCTACAAGTGATTATTCGCGGACAAGTAATTAATTGAATGTTTTAAGCAGAGGAGATACTTTCTAATTTCTTTCAGCGCGCGTGCAACAACAACAACAACAGCGCAAATGGACCGGTACTTACTGTACAAGTGTAGTATGAATTGTATTGATTGTGAAGCTGAAAGCGAAAGCGCCTTTAACAGAGTGAGAAAAAATATGCAGAAATATTGGCAATGGACGAGTGGTGAATAATGGTCAATCAAAAGATCGAAATAAGCAGTAATGCGAAACTAGTGCAGAAAAGAGGCTGAAGAATCGACTAAAATAAGCAAGCTCCGAAGGCAGAAAGAAAGAAATATTTCAAACACCAAACACCCCACTCAAGCGCCCATTGTTGCGTTGTCGTTACTTCGTTTTGTTTACTAGTCAATTTTTGAAACTTCTGTGAAACATGAGGAACATGAGGAAACCTCTAGAGAAAATATGCGCTGGGTCCACACTTAAAAATCAATTTTGGCAAACGACAGAGTTAAACCTACACACACACACATAAATGTGGAACTGTGATAGGGGCACGTGGCAGAAACTGTGCAACGAGCGGCACTTCAAAAGAGTAGTTCACGCTCTCTTACACACACACACACACGCACACGTATAGTACGTTGTTCTTCCGTTTGTGTGTGAAGGCCTGTATATTTTTCGCAGTAGCTGTTAAACTATTTGCTGGGTAAAAAGAAACGCGCTTAAAGAATTTTAAAACTTTTAGAAATAAGTGCAAACGAAACGCAAATACCAAAAAACAAAAACAAAACGAAACTGTAGCGATCATTGAAAGTTCGTTTTACTTTTCCTCTGTAGAATGCGCGATTGGAATTTGAAATGCTAAGCATACACACACCCTAACACAGGCATCTGTACAAGCCGACTTTTATGTGAATAAAATGAAACACGGTGGTGGAGACTGTATTTTAAATAAATTGCAAACAAAATTTTGAAATTTTTAGGGTTTGTGAAACTAGACACTTTTGAAATTTAAAGCGCTAACTTTCTAGCACAGATGTTGTAATTTTTAGCAAAATTTAGAATAACGGGCACGAACGCTAAATTCCGTACAATTATTATATGAGTATGGGGAATTCTTCATTTATATACATATGCATACATATGTATGCATTATAACAAAAAAGCACCATGAAATTGTAATTAAATTCCTCCGGTAAATGATATTTCAAAAAATATGTAATAGTTTCGGAGATACAGTCTTGAGGCTGGCTAAATTAAGCGCGCCGTCTTTAAAAGCGTTTTTCTCGAAACTGTGTTTTTGAAGTCGGTTGTCAAGATTTCTCCAGAACTATTCAACCTATCTTCATGACACTTTACACAGGTCTTTGAGATACAATTCTTAAAGACTTAGACGAAATAACTTTTCTGATTACAGCTTTTTGAAAAAAAAAAATAAAAATTTCGTCATTCATACTGAAATTTTAATTTTTTTGCAAAAATGTCTGCCAAAAATCCAGTTTTCAGTTTTTCTCCTTCGTCCAATACATATGTATTTTTCACTTTAGATGATTCTGTCACGAGTTATCCTGCCAACGCGGGCGCATTTTTTTCCGAGGGGTCATCGGAAATTGCGTCGCAATGGCCGAATTTAAAATATTTTTCTTCATTTCCAATTTCAAATTCTAACCGAATACTTTATTTTTTATATGAGGAAAAATTGGTGAAAAAAGGCTATTTTTTACCCGAGAAAACCCATATAACCCCTTAACCTTTCGGGCATTAATATATACTAAGATGATACAGTACGGTTTGGTAATTTCAGCTATAAGAAATACGCAAAATAACATTTGTCAAACAAACATGTTTGTCATGGTGGCAATATCCTTAATATGCCGAAAATATTTATTTTTTGGAGTAGTGAGTTTTAAAAGTAAGTATATTACTTTAGCCTTTACTTTCTAATAAAAGTTATGGCTTAATATACATACATACATATAAATGGTTATTTGAATTTTTTTAAATTATCAAGTATTTTTCTATTTAATCATAATGACTGATAAGGAAAAAACGTGATTACGTTATCAATATAAAAGTAAATAAACAACCTAATACTTTGATACCGCCATACTTTTTATAGTTATTTTCATTTTATTGATTATGCGGTGAACCAGGTGTAAGATTATGTGTGTATTCAAAAGCATACATACATACATAGATACAAGTGTATGTTTGAGCAGACAAGCATTTGCACAGCTTTCAAGGCCAAACTAAAACAGGTTGTGATAAGTCACTTTGACATTTCGAAAAATTTACCTTCACTAACATTATATGAAATAACAGTACATACAAGAGTGGATAATTATGAAACTATAGCCAGTGTTAACATTAATTTATAAATTTTTCATCATATTATTTATGCAATTTTTTTTTATTTTTTATTTTTTTTTTTTTGTTTTAGTTTTCATGCGGCAAACGCAAATATTAACATTAAAATCGAAAAGACTCTATTAAAAGTCATCTCCACTTACAAGTATTTTGGAAATTCATAGAGTAATCGCCACTTACCTTTGGTTTGTGCATTTTCGCTCGCGTTGGCACATGCTGCCTTCCAACATATGGTGACCAGCAGTAGGAGTTTGCCGAGTGCTGTTAGGTGGTGTCGCGATAAAAGCCGTCGTGACATCTTTCAGCAGTAGCAATATTTAACAGCACAGCTGTGCGAAAGAGGTCCGTTGACAAGCTGAGAGGCGGCGGGAGGCAGATGGCAATGCAATTAATATGCCGACAAGACAAGACGACAAGTATCCGAGTTTGTATGCAAGTAAGTTGTTCGCTCTATGTATGGCAATGTTTACGTATGCATATGTGTTCGGATTTGTCGGGGGAATGCGTTGACGAGGCCTTAGGGATTTGGGGCTAACGCGTAACACGCGGTTGGCGAACAGCAGATACTTCACAAGAACAGCGAATTAAAGAGTCGAGGCAATCAAACAAAGTGTTGGGAATGCAATCGGCAATGATGACGCAAGGCCTATGTAAGACGTGGTATTGGTAGCAGTAGCGTATGCAGTGGATTAGTAGTCAATGCAAGCAGATGTGGTGACATCACACTTCGTACGAACGTCAATTCAGCCTGTGGAGCTAGCTTGGGCGGACGTACATATATGTAGGTGCCAACCCCTTTTTCTCAAGTCCACACTGATTTTCTTTTGTTATCTATTCACATATGTTTATATTTCCCAGCCGTAGACGGAAATCACAGGGGGCGCGTCTGCATACATGTGCAAGAATGTTGATTTGCAAAAACAAGAACTTTTTTAAATTTCTTGCATTAAACCTGAATTTGCAAATGCAGCGTCGCTGAGGGTGTGCCACTAAATAATTTTCTCAACACTGCTAACAAGGTGGCGGGTGTGCAAAAGACGGTATGGTTGTTTATATTCTCTTTGTTTTGTTTATGTGCTTAGTTGTTGACATTTGCAACTTTATGCGCACACTGTTACACACAAACTTCGCAAGCTTTATTTGCCACAACAATTAATAGCTTTTATTGTTTTAAAGCGTTTTTGAAAATTTCAAAATTTTATATTTATTTATTTTTTTATGCTACACTAAATATATTCCACCACTACAATGAAAGCAAAATCAAGCACCGCGAATAAAACAGACAAACATCCACGTTTTGTTTATTTTTCGTATTTTTTATCACTACTCCACTCAGCTTCTTCATCGCTATTCTGCACTCTATTTGGTTATACCACTTAACGCATTACGTTTTCATATCTTTTTTCGAGCAGCTTTTAAGATTACGATTCTCTCTTTGGCTTACTCTTTCACATATATTTTTGCTCAAGCTTCCTTTCGCTTATTCTTTTCACTAGATATTCATTAAAATCACGCAAAGATATTTCAACTTTTTTGTATTACTCTACAAAAACAAATATTTCTTCTAAAATCGCACGCACTTTTCTAATTTCCGCTATTATTTTGTATTCGATTTCTATAATATCATTGAGCGCACGTCACTTTAATTCTGTCGATTTATCTACACACTACGAAAACCGATTAATTAACAGATAGCTCAGACCAGGCATTATAGAAAAAATAAACACGCATCGACCGAAAAACACTGTGCGCATCCAACCATCTCGTACAATAATCTCCGGTGTCTAATAGCGAACTGAAGTGCAGCAAACGAGCCGATAATTGTCACAATTGGAGTTTAATACTCACGATATCATCCCTGTGTGAAAACATCTGTTAACGAAAAGCTAAAGAAAATGACATTGCGAAAACAAACGAAACATACTTAAGGGCGAAACGTTTAGACTATTACCACCAGATAGCGCTGAACACTGTAAAAATGAATTATGACGACCCGATTTATATTATTGAGAGCGACACCTGCTTGTCGTATTTACGAGCTAGAATTTAACGGGCCTATTGTATAGTTTCATTTTCCTAGATATCACGAAAATGACACTTCCAAACACCTATTTTACAGCAAAATCTCAGAAAAAATTTTAAAATTTCAGAAAATATAGTTTCAGCCTGAAATGCTTGAAATAACTTAATAATTTAACAAAAATAAACTTTAATTTATTTATTACCGACTGATTTAAAATTCTCAATGTTCTTTTCTTGCGAAGAAACTTACCTTTTCGTTTTGTGTACGATCTCCACCATTAAGAGCGCGAGATGAAGTCTGCAACCTGATTTGTATTACTATTGTTTCTGTTTCCATGCCACAAGGTGTTGATACTTTCAACTACTTCCTCAACTTCAACTTCTCAATTTATGCTTTTTATACACAGGGCTGGCCCCAGGCAATTTACCGCCTTGGGCTTATTCTTATTGTTAACAAAAACAAGTAATTGAATATATTAGCATAGCAATATCATGAGCAAAAAATTGTGAAACTTTGTTCATGATTTTGAATTCTTAATTCATTCTTCAAAATGTATTTCGTCCCCGCCAAGAACGTTTTTTCCAATCCTCGAAACAGCTGTTAAAGTCAATATCCGGAAAAGGCTTCAATGCGCCTAGAGATTCACGTTTCATGTCTTGCATTGCCTCAACACGGTTTGAATAGCCAGAAGTCAGACCGAGTTAAATCAGGCGAATACGGCGGTTGCGAATTCGCAGTGCACCACACCTCCATAATCGATAGAAACTGTCAACATAACTTTGATTGTTCACCTTTGCCACGATATTCGGCTGTTTGATCATCTGTTTTCGGGTCGTAAGCATAGACCAAGACTCATTGCCTGTGGTAACACTGGTAGTCGGAAGGTCACATAAGTTAACGCGACGCTGTTTTACGAAAAATTTTAGTGATTTTGTTGCCAATCGTTCTTTCATTTTTCTTACGCCCAAATGATCTCTCAAAAGGATTTTTACTGATCCTACCGATATCCCTGTAAGATCTCTGACTGTCGACGATTTTCAAGCACCAGTTCTTTTACTTTATTGACGTGTTGATCACCAGTTTCCGCAGCAGAAATTCGATGCCGCAGACAAAATTTAATGGAACTTCTTTGTTGAATAATTTCACTCATCGTAAAAATCGCCGTATACACTTTATATACTTCAGAAAGGCAAGCATATCTAAATATTAATGAATTTGCGCGAAAATTAAATAAAAAAGTTGGACAATTTTTTGCGCCATGTAATACCGCTAATACTATACCGTGATAATCATCTTGCTTGTGGTTTTAACCAGAAAACCCCTATTTTTCTGTCGAAACATTTTTTTTTTTTTCAAAATTCATAAAAAATATATGTATTTTGTTTTTAATATTAAATATTCTATGACAATTCTAAAACCACAATAAAAATGCTTATAAAGATTCATGATGATCTGTTACGTGACTTCGTAACAAACATACTAACATTCACATTTATAATATTACTATTATTAGTTTGTTGTCCAAAAAATGTGGAGAAATATCATTTAAGAGTTTCAAAAAAAAATATTAATAATTCAGTTCAAATTCACATCCGAACAATATAAACAAACGTCATCATGTTTAATGTAGTTGATGTAAAATTATTCGCTCACTACCGCTTTGTTAATAAAAGGCTACAAATGCTATTTATGTTTAAATTCCTTTTAATTTAGCAGGTAACAAATATGAAACTTATAATATAAATATACGCACTAGATTAGCAATAGAAAGCCGAAGGGACGGTGTACAGTTTCAGGACCGTGCCATGGTGTTTTTTGCAAAAGTAGCCCGGTGGTTACTGATGGATCAATGACTTGACGTAGCTCTGATGACTCGAATTAACGTAGCACTCAGGATCGGTGAACAATCGGAACGTACATATGTTGACGCGGCGCAGTGTAGGATATGTTGCTATGCCGATAGTGTGTGACGAAATGTGATGGCGAAAGGTGTCAACGCGACGCAGTGTGTAAACGAATGTGTGGCTTTCCCTTTTTCCCATCCTTTTTTTTTTGTTGAGTGGGTTGAATAATGTAGATGTAATGTGAGTTGTGTTGAGTGGTGTCATTAGTTGTGGTGAATTGCGCTGTTGTATTAGGGTGCGCCCGTTTTCCCGGGTAGAGGGGGTGGATGCTTAACTCATTTAAACACTGCTTCTAAAAGGATAATAACCCAAAACACGTCGCATCTTGTACGTGAATGGTCGTTATACAATGGCAAACAACGTCCCCTCAATAACCAGGGTTTAACTATATATTCAACATATCTGGGGTTTATGATACTAGAAAGTTAGTGAGAAAATAATAAATATATCTAAAACAATTACTGCTTACTATTGATTTATATAAATAATCCTTTCTGTATGTAAACTGGTTGAATGTGAATTAAGCGCATTTTAAGTTTTGTAATCGTTTTTTCTATGATAAGCCATATATATACATATACATATATACACACGTAAATATATCTTTTGAAATTAGAATAAAAAGCCGCAACATATATTTATTACTATATTAATAGAACTCGGTAAACTTCATTGGTTTTCTAATTTTTTACAATGTTCCAAAAATATTAATTAAAAATCTCAAAGTTTTAATAATTTAGTTCAACTGATCGTATCTTTCATCGACTGAAAACAATGCAGTATCAAGCAAAAAATAAATTAATTTAGAATTGCTAACCGCGAATTGGCTATTTTTCCCCTCATAATGAGGAACAGTATTTTGTGTTTTTTCAACCGAACTTGGGCATGAATGCGATATATTTAAATACGATTTTTGTATACTATAGACAAATGAAATATATAAAGTAATCTTTTAATTCGAAGTCGTAGATAATTTCCAACAGTACGGAGCCAGAAGCCAAACACCCAATGTCACAATCGATTTATTGAAAACAAAGTTTGGTGAATGTGTTATCTCAGTCTTAGTCAATTGGTAGACGCAGTCATGCGATTTGACGCCGTTTTAGTTTTAATAAAAAAAAAAAAAACTTTTGTAGCTTAACAAATTCAAGATGTATACTATATATAATAAAATACATTAAGCTTATATCAACGACGAAAGCTGTCAGTCCATTCGTATAATAAGAAATACTGGAATACTGTTGCTTCCTTAGAAGCTTTGCCTTTCTTCAGTTATTCAGGATTGGTGTCTGATAATACTAATATTATTTAGAAAGCTGTCGGAATTTCCTGACGTTTCCTCCAATTGTCCTCAAGTCTCTATTTTTGATTTTTTTTTGGTCTTTGGTTTTTTTTTTTTAAACATTGTTTCCTGATTCGATAAAACACCGTTGATAAGTGTGTACGACAAATCAGTTCTAGCGTATTCAACGTTGAAATACTGGTTTACTCACTGTATGTCGATTTTGTCCAGCAAAGACATCATATCTTTAAGCACGCACGCAATGTTCTTTTGTTAACCAAATTGCTCTGTTAAGTAAGTACGTTATAACTAACAAATCTACTAAAAAAAATCAAACATAATATCTTAGATTTACGACAAAAATAATGAGGAGCTAACTAGCATTGATAACTTTCAATCAGCACGACACTAAATTGTGAAAGTTTCCGAAAATTGTAATTAAAATGGAAAATATTCAATTATTCATCAATATTTATTTTGTCGCCTTCAAAGAAATCGCAACCAGATGTAATACACTTATGCCATCGGTTTTTCCAATTCTCGAAACACTTTTCATAAGCACTCTTTGGGATCGCCTTCAGCTAGGTCAGCGAATTTTGTTTTATCTCTTCGATCGACTGAAAAACTCCAATTATTTCTGTCCCTTGCCGGAACTCAGCGCATCAACGTCCTGACCCACATCATCAATTCATCTCAGCTTTGATCTACCTCTACTTCTGTTAGTTCAGCATCGATCCAGGAGAATTTCCACTGCAGCCCATTAATTTTAATTGTTGTTTCAATATAGGGGTGCTTATCTAAAGTCTGTAGAAACTGCTTATATCGCTTCCACCTTAAGTCATTATCGTTAAGTCTAAAGCTAAAGAAATTCGTCAGAGGCATTAAGTTTTACAGTATCCTAAATAGATTATCTGTGTGGCACCGCGCACTCTTCTTTGGTCTGATAGTAAGGAGAGATCCATAAATTACGTGAATAATTTGAAACACTAGTCCCGCTGAGTGGGCACTGAAGAAATTTTTCTCAACTTGCTCTTATCTCAAAATCTCATGTGATATTTGTGATTTAATTGATCTTCTGCGTTTCAACTTTTTTCGGAGTTGGCTTTTCGACAGCTGTTACTTAATTTATGCTCAGTTTGGTCCAACAAGTCTGAGACGATTGTCGCCTTGTGTCGTGGTCGAAAATTGGGCCTCTAGGCTGGAATTCATTTGACCCTGCCGCGGCGGTAACCTGCCCGAAATCATTTTTAAAACATATTCTCATATCAAAACCAACATCAAACATTATCAAATCTCATTACAAATCTCACTTTATATACATGTATATATTTTCTATAGCAGTTTAGTTTGAACCAATATCTACCATTTTTAGATACCATTTGCCAAATAACTTTTGCTTAGAATTATTACAATATAAGAAGAAGGGAAGTTGGGGAATCCCGGGCCAGCGCGATATTTTTTCCGTAGTATAGGTTGAGAGCTGCAACCAACTGTCATCGGCTCGTCTCATACTAAGCTCAGTTTCTATATAGCACTCGAGCTGTGAACATGTGTTATAACCTCTCTGCGACAACAAAAAGAAATTCGACACTCCGAAATTTTTTTTTCAACTCTGTGTACAGTTGATTTTTTTCACATTTTCCAATAATTTCATCCAGGTAAATATGTTTATAATATTAGTTGAGCCTTTAGCCTTCGAYACACAAAAGAAATTTTGCACGAATTTACATTGTGTTCATTATCCACCGCCATTTTGCAAATATGAGCGTTTGGGGAATCTCGGGGCACTTATTACTGCGTTATATTGCAGCATTTGATGGTGCGAGCATCGACGTTACTACTGCCAATGCCGATGTAATGAAGAATTTGCTGGCTGAAAGCACGACGATGGGCACAAAAACAGTGAGTTCTGCTGGTTTCTTTCTTTTTCTTTCATCGCATAATAAATAATTTTTTTTTGTATTTCAGATCTTCAAGATCGAACAAGAGAAGGCGCTGATAAGCTACATTCTCCAGGCCAGCGACACCAACTATGGAATTAGTTTGATGGAGCTTCGTAAGCTCGCGCATGAATTTGCTCGGAAAGTTGGCG
>NW_017537153.1:41179-110538 GCF_001853355.1 Bactrocera latifrons
ATATGTTAACGCCGAAAACCATCAAATCCGGCTTCCGAACAACTGGCATCTACCCGTTCAACCCGCAAATTTTCACTGAAGTTGACTTTGTCGCTTCGGAACTGAGGGGCGAAAATTTGTTCGGTGACGAAGAGAAAGACGMCGABAATCAACGTCGAGTTCTTGCCTCTGGTGATGCCATTGTGACTGCTGCGAATGAGGAGGTGTCAACGTCAGAGGCATCGACAAGTGCCCCAGCTTCAACAAGTGGTGCTSCATCATCGTCGTTGTCTCTTGTTTCGGCTCCACAGCTCCGTGATGCATTGGAATCGGTTGGCCGGTTGAAATTGGGCCCACCTGCGCCGAAATCAAAACGTGGCCGCAAGACAATGGAGTCAACGATTTTGACATCGCCTGAGGTTGTCGCCGATCTGCGTGACAAGGCCGAAAAAAAGCGGCAAAAATTGACGAAGGCAGCCGATGAACCAGCAGCCAAGAAGCAAAAAGGCCGTGGCAAATCGAAGACGCCACGGAAGAGAAGTCCGTCTCCGACCGAAACCGACATTGAAGAGGACTTTAATTTTTGCATGATTTGCAAGAAAAAGATGCCGAAGCACGAGAATCGTCAAAACACGGCCCATTGCATCATTTGTGATGGAGGGGTTCACTTGAAATGTGCCGGACCGAACCCAAACACTTACACCTGCATCTACTGCGAGTCGGAATAATTTTTTTCGCCAATTCCTATTTTTCTTATTATTTATGAATCTCTCTTTCATTTCCATTGATAAATAAACGTTTTTCATCGGTAACAATCATGTTTTAATCGATTTACATTGTTTTACATTTACCCGACATTCCCCACCTTTTTCCAAATCGCAAAATCAGGTTTTTTGCGCCAATGGCTATAACTTTTAAATTTTTGTAGAATTTTATCAAACCAATGTTATCAAAAGGAAGGTTACGACTCGCACTACAAATCCATGCTTTGGAATTTTCACAAAAAATAACTTTTATGTGACTTTTTAACCGGAGCATTGAAGAATGCAAATTGATCGTATTTACTTTAAGAGTGAAAGTGATAGTTTTTTTTTTGAACTTTACATAATATCGATTTTATTGCATTATTTCATAAATATGTATATATGTATATTTTAAATTATTTAATAAATTCATCTAGAAGTGCTTACAGACTATAAATACTTTTAAAATTACATTTAGTAGGTATGCGACAAAAATACTTTTTGAAGCGAATTCATACAGTAACCCATAACACCGCACTGATCGGCGCCTCATGAGGCTATCACCATTATAATAAGGAACAAAGAGCATATAGAATTATGCCCATATAGATTCACACATAAAATATCTCACACAATGCGGATGTGAATGCCTCCGCCAGATATCCATATATCCCTTATTTCCCACATTAGTTAGATCTTTTTCCATTCAATTTGTCCTGAATTTGTTGCAGACTCAGTCCCTTGGTTTCGAATAAAACGAAAAGAGTGAAGAAGAATGCTACAACACAGAAGATGCCAAACAGCCAGAAAGCATAGTATGAGCCCAATGCGTCCAGTGCGGGGTACCAACGTGTTACTACAAAACCAAGGATCCAGCAAGTGGAGGCGACTATCGAAGACGCCACTGACTTAACATTGGCTGGGAACATCTCGCCCAAGACAGCCCATGGCAGTGGACCAAAACCAATGCAATAAACAATGTTGAAGACAACTAAAGCTGGTACAGGTAACCAAGTGATATTGCTGGCATCACCCACTACTTGCTGTACATAGAAGAAAGAGCCCAATGCGGCCAAACCGATGGCCATGCCAAGTGCAGAAATCAATAAAATCACTTTGCGGCCCAAACGATCAGCAATGATGGGTGTCATACCAGAAGAGCCAACTTGAACTGCACCGACAATGATGGCAGCTACGGCAGGATCCAAACCGGTGTCGGCGCTAACGAATATCGACTGGCTATTAAAGAGCACGACATTGATACCGGAGAGTTGTTGGAAAATAATCAAACCGGCAGAGATGATGAGCGCCTTACGATTGCCCGAATTCCTAATGAGATCGACAACGGTACCCTTATTAGCCATAGCCTCCTCAACTTCACCCTGAATTACGGTCATCTCATCTTGTACAACATCCATGCTTTGACCACGCAAGAATTGGAGTGAGTTCAGAGCATCTGTTTTTTGACCTTTACCAGCGTAATAGTAAGGGCTCTCCGGCATGAAGAAGAAGATAACATCGAAGACAATCGGTACAGCTAAACAGCACCACTGTAGTGCTACGTACGAGACATATGGACCGATAGCGTAAACATACAAAATGCCAGCTGTAAAGAAAAATAATATGAGTATATACTCCATCTGGCAGTGGAAAAGCAAATAAATTTTAACGTTAAATGATACTTACAGACTATGAACAACTGCATCAGAGAGCCAGTGGCGCCACGTACCGCATCAGTTGCAATCTCTCCAACGTACATTGGCTGCACTGTCATGACAAAGCCCACGCCGAAACCCTGTATGAGACGTCCAAGATATAAAATCCAAACCTCACTGGCGACCATCATAAGAATGTAGGCGAACACAAAGAATACCGAACTTGAAAGCAATACCCACTTGCGACCAATTCTATCGGCGAGTGGACCAGCAACGAAGGGCGCTAAAATAATGAAAGCAAATCAAAGTTTTTGCTAAGCCTAAATTAATTCGCAAAGTCTAAACATACCTATTAGAGCACCCAACGCCACAAGCGATGAAATCCATGCGTCCTCTTCTGTGGTGATGGGACGATCGAGTGGTGAGTCAGTTGGATCTTGCGCCTTCAGTTTCGGGGCTATTGGTGACGTCCAACCGAGACAAGTGCCCACCGCAAAGGCTGAGATATTTGCTACAAAATTTCAAATAATTGCATTTTAGTTGCATAAGTTATTCACAACAGAGGGCGATAAGTATGTAGATAACTCAATAAAATGTCGTCAAAAATGGCTATCGGTACACTTAAGTGGGTTTATCGGTACCGGCAGCGAGAGTTATCACTAGGACAAATTTACGGATAATTTTGGCTCGAAAAATGCTTTGCCATAACAACATAATTAAAGCAAAATTTCGATCGGACAACAAGACAACTCAAGTTCCTTGTAATGTAAATAAAGATCGTTTAATTATCCGATTTGTTTGCCACCTTTCACATATTTAGTTGGAATCCTTTTTCACCTAACTTTTTTTTTTTATTAATTTCGAGTTTTACTCACCAGCAATAGCGGCGATGAATATACGTATAGTCTTTACTGGCTCCATTCTGGTATTACGTGTAAATCCGTCGCTTATCTGAAAAGGACTCACTTCACTGTACTTGACTTGTGTCTGTTGTTCTTGCGAACTCATTAGTAGTAGAGCAGAGTGTAATGTATGAAGGCACAACGGCGTTTACTAGCAAAGCACTAATAGCTGAAATGAGTGAAAGACACATTTGATGATGAATTGCTTATATGAATTAAATGATCATACGCTACAGACAAACATACATACTTATATATACATATATACATATATAGCTAAGTGTTAATGGCTTGCTAATAGCGTAATGTGATCTATGTAATTAGCGTTAAGACTGTGAAGTCGTCACAGTTTTTGTTACCATTTTAATTCAATAGAATCGACTGAGCAACATGTTTTTATGTTGTTAAAATAATAATGTTAATTGTGATATAATTAAAAAAAAGCTACAACAATTTAAAATTAATTAAACTAATTGAATTAATAGATACAATTGATTATGATAATGCTCTCTTTCTTTTTTCATCAAAGTGAGTAAATGACGTAACTTGCGTAACCTAACATTCAGTTTATGCTACTAATTTCAGATTTATTAGTTTATTTAAGTTTTTTCGCTTTTATCCCAGAGATTAATGGAAAATTTCTATTGTCAACTTCTATCTCAAAATCTTATGATAGTTTTGTGTACTCTAATTGAGTTGAGCTGAGTAGAGTTTATTGTCAACTCTAATTGAGTTGTATCTTCGTATCCAACAAGTTTCGCAGAGCACGAGGATTTCTTGATCATCATTTGATTAGGTTAATTGCCTTAAAAGATTAATTGAGTACAATTAGAGGCTAAATTGCTTCAATTCATTTAATTGACGATTAAGGAGTTGATGAGGAATGCTATATAAAAAAATGATTTAAATGAGTGTTGGCGTATTTTAAATACTATGCATTAATCGCCTTGAAGCCGCCTTAATATTATTTACAAAAATTTTTTTCTCTCAGGGATATTTACTAGCTGTTTACTAGCAGTCAAAGGTAAGCACTAATTTGTAAACATAGATAAGGAGTGTCCATCACTCAACAAAAAAATAAAGCAATTCTGAATTTCTAGTTTCAGCAGACGCCAAAAGGTTGGAGCACGTTCGGCTACTTCACAACAAAAAACAGTAGCAAAATATTGAGTCGCCTTATATTGTTGATTAGATCTAGCGCCAGTTAATTGTGTTATAAACTTTCCATGGAATTTTGAATCAGCTTAAAGATTTCCATACACTCATTCCATTGATAAAGTCCAGCGGCGCCGTCCATGACGACAATGACCATATGCTCAATTGATTACGTTCTAGCATTAGCATTCCTGATAAGCAACAACAACTAAGGTAGGTTACTTCATTAAGAAATAAGAAAAAACCAAACAATAAAATTAAAATTCAGTGTTTGAAACGTCACCGGCGAAGCGATGGCAGACGGATAGGCTATCTATGCCTGCTGCCAAAATTATGTGCATATGTTTGCACAATTGTTGGAGCTGTTGGAAAACCGGTAGTTCGTTAAACAGTTCGTGTGCTGCCTGCGTGACACATGACACTCACACATAAACCAGATAAGACGATAAGACGATAAGACGCACACATAATCCTATTAAGCTGCTGTCTGCTGAATAATGACTGGCTCAATTATTATCGCGAATTAAATGTGTACATGCTTTGTACATCTATTTTATGCCTCGCGAGCAGACAAAACAAATAGCACAGTGTTTAGAATTTGCTATTCTGGAGTTGCTAGTGACTATTTTTGGAAAATATCTTAAAGACAATATAATTTGCGGGATTATGTAAGCATATAAGTGGCAAAGTAATGTCGCGGCATTAAGTGCTTGGTATTTATCTATACTTAAAGTTAAGTGTTGTGTACAAATGATTTAAGTCGTATTAGTTGAATCTGTCGTCCAAGTTACGCGTAGCCTTATTCTCACAGTGTCAATAACTCCTTTATTGCTGTGTTAGTTTTCGAACACGTTTTGTGTCTGCCATCCATAAACATACATATTAGTAAATAAGTCTATGAACGCGGTTAATCGAACTGGACTATCGCATTGGCACTACATATCGATATGGAAAAAATTCAAGGCGATGATTTTCAAGTGCAAACATATCCGTGTAAACAGATGTACGTGTGTATGTGTGTGTCGCAAATGGCTTACAAACAAACTCACTTGTCAACACGCAGCTATCTACAAGTCTATCGATAAATTTGTGTGAGTGTGTTGTGCCGGCAGTGACTACTGCGTAATCGCTACTTGTTTCCGGACTACCTGGCTCGCCATATTATGGTTGTTGTTATTAACGCTGCTGACTCAGTTAATGATTGACGTGTGCGATTGACCGAAAATTCAAATGTTTTTCCATTGTTTATATTTATGTTTCTTACTAGCTTGCGAGCATGTCAGTTAAGCACCACAGAGCACTTGAATGCATACATATGTGCACAAAAAGTTGCCAAAAACGCAAAGCGGGGAAGCACTGAATGGAAATTTTTTAACGCCTAGCGCAGGGTTAGGCATGCGCAAAATCAACAAATTTGCTTTGAATAACTCTGTATGTGTGTGTTAGAGTCTGGTTTGTGTGTGAGACTTGCTTGTGCGTCCGTGGCATCACTAATGAGACATAGAGGTAATAAAATGATTGGTTGTACGTTTTTTTCCAAAAAACTACATAAGCTAATAGTTAATAGCCAAACACTGATTTATTTAAGATAATGCCAACGCGTCATTATGTTTGAAATACATATGTGCATACATATTTACACATTGGTGACTTTTGCATTTTTAAAAATCGTATTCCTTTGGCAGTTGGCCTAAATTTGATGATTTTCAAATCGCTGCTACTCAAAATGTAATCAGTTCCAGAAATTTCCCGTGGAAAGATTTAAAAAGCTAACTAGTATTTTTCTAGTATAGCGAATCGAACAAACAACTGATATAATTAACGGAGATGGAAGGAGATTTCAATATAAATTTTTGTTTACTAGACTCAAAATCAAATATTTTTAGTTAACAATACTACAACAAAAACTGCAATTGCTTGCTGTATCTTGTCTCCAAATAGCACGATTTTACTTGGACCATTTTATTTATTTATTAGACATTTTACTCAATTAATTTCACTTTGTTTTACTTTTCTGGACTTAAGTTTTTCTCGGCTTCCGGTTTTGAGCACCTCATTACCGCTATTTTAAACTGTTAGATTGGCTACGCGCAAAACAATTGCTTGTGGGCGTTTAATTTCGCACGGTATGCAACCCGAATGCAGCATATGCATACCGTTACACCACATATCGCTGATTATATCTACATATTTATGTATATGCAGCCTGGCTTGGACGCGTGTGCAACGAGTATTTAAACATTTAAAGCAAGCACTTAGATTTGCATATTTCACACGAAATTCAGATGAAAACAAGCAGATGCTTGAACATAAACTGCAATTAAAGCGCGCTGGCATTTGTCACTAAATTCGCAGTCAACGGAAAAAAACACCTACGACATTTGTCGCAATTTGAATTAAGAAAAAATTTTGGAAAAATTTTAAACGATAATGAAGCGTTGCACAAGCTATTTCAATGGAAATGTGTATGCAGATAATAAAAAATTAAAAAAAAAAAAAAAAATAGAATTCTCACTTTTTTATATCCGTGATCTGCACTGATATCCTTTTTTGTATTGTCAAACTGTTTACGATAATTCGTCTGTTAAGGTCCTTGAAGTTGTTAATATTCGTCGTACACTTTTACTTTGCTTTACTTTAGTTTGTACTTTTTCACTCACAGGACCACCCTTGTGTGGCCGCTATTCGGAACGTAATGATTGATTCGCTCCAATCCGGACGCAATTTAAAGCTTTTTCGACACATCTCGCAAACAATAAATTGTGCCATATATTGTATACTCTTTACATTGCGTCGATGCAGATTAAAACGACGCGATCATTAACGATTGTAATGCACGATCTTGCCGCCACACTATAGACCACCTATTGTCTAATTGTTAGTGCTTATCAGTGAGCGCACTAGCTGCGACTGCGACGTTGACTGCGTTGTCGTTGCATACACACCAACGGACAGGCATAAATGGCATCCAATCAGCGATCGCTTGGCATAGTCGCCAAGTTCAATTGGACCGAAGCAGCGATAAGCGTGTGATAAGTGAACGCAAGTTTGTTTGTACGGACATAGGTATGTATGGTGAACTTGTTCTGCTGATAATAATTATGCGCCTGATTATGAGCTGTAGGTGGGAGCACTCATAATACAATCACGTATGTTGGGTGAAATGTTTGAAGATTTGAAGTTGCAAACGTTTCAAGCTTTCGACAGTTACTGACGTATTTTTCAGTGCGGCCAAATACGAAATGGAGAACTTCTTTTGTGCGAGTAAACTGGTTGTGATATTCGGTCGAAGCAAATGTGGTTGTTGCCAAAATTCCAGCAGATTTAAAGAATCAACAATCACAAAGTCTAAACTCAGTGCGAACTCTGCCACGTTTAGTGTGAAATATAGGTATTCATATAAAAAAAAATTTTGGAACGGTGATTATAGTAAGGACACTAGTGGCTCAGTCGAATCCATGTCATTTACAGCTGAGTTCATTAAAATGGTAGGCTATCGAGTAGATCGAAACCCAAATCATAGTCGGTAACAAGACACATATGTATGTTTTTTTTTGTTTTGAACTATTAATTTTTTTCAATCAAACATGAAGAACTGGACCAAGACTTGTATAAATTTATGTTTATGTTAAGGGCTAAATTTTTTAGGGAATTTTTTTTTTAGGGTATTTCCAAGGAATTTCGTAACGGGATTGAAAAAAATTAATAGTTCAAAAAACACCCTAATGTATATATAACCCTAACTTGCGTATTATCTGAGTTTTGTTATAAACGTTGACAAAGAAGCTCTTAAGCTGCAACTCTTTTCTTGAAACTCTAGAGAAGATGAAGTTAAAAGGGGTGATTAAAATGCCAAGTCTTGCGAAATTTTGTTGCTTGGAAGAGCAAGTTAAATTATGTATATATTTAGTTATAGTCTAAATGATAGGGTCAGGATTCATAACAGCTTCTTTGTAATTTGTTTTTCCTTGGGTGAAGAAGACATAAATACATAGTTCTCAACAATTTGTTTACCGACACACACAACATTTAATTTCAGAAATTATTAAGCCACATCGGTCCACTTGCAACCACATATGCACATATGTCTGCGGTTGTAGTATTTATGCTGCATGTTAGTTTTCATATCAATAGTTTGAATACCAAATGATTTAAATTTCGCTCCATCACTATCAAAACAGATTTTATTTTTCTTGTTTTTGGAGTTTGTACCTATGAGTGACACTATTCGTTGGAGTCCGTTCTCCAGAATTTGACATGGGTACCATGTGGTTGCCACTCTTAATCAAGAGCACATACACTCATAACAACTCAAGTATGCTGTCCTGATATGCAGCAGCTGGTGATAAGAAATGAAATGTTTTTTTCGGCCCATTATTCAGCAATTAAAAAAAAAAAAAATAAAAAATAAAACAAGAGTCCAATATTTTTGCGCCGATAATTTCATTTTGCCTTTCATTTCACTGAACATCGGATTTGGCGTCATTTGCCGAGGGTGGAATTGTAAACAATTCGTTGATTGAATAGCTGAAGTAGCTACTATTTGCAAAGCACTCACCTCCACCGGTACCAATACTATTATGGCAATAACAACAATTACAATAAGCACATGAAACGGACAGCATTACTTAAGTAATGCATGCAGCAATTACAAAATATTATTTTTATTGTAATATGTCGGAATGTGCAATTGGTTGCAGGTTTGTTTATGGTACATACATATGTACCTGTGTGTGTGGCGCTTACAGTGATGGAGCACGTTTGCTTTGTAGAAACAATGCAATGTCAATCACGTGTTTCACTTATTGCCGCCCTTCCCGCTACTGCATAGCACCGAGAGAAATATTTTTACACATTTTGGATTTTTTGTATTGATCACATATTTATTTTTGTTATTGTTTTTGGCAAGCAAAAATAAATATATTTTCTCAATGATCGGAAGGTGAAATGTTTATGTTGCGTTACATTTAACTTACGGAAATTCTTTAGTATGACATGAACTCATCAATGCCGCATATTTGAGTATATTTCCGTTGAGGTAATATTTAAGTGTCGTGGCGCCCATTCAAGTGTTTGCGCAATAGCCGCCATCATTCAATGCAACTCACCCAGTGATAAGAGTCGAATAAAAACTTCTTTATTACCGGTAAGCTCTCGGGTTAAAATAATATGTGATTAATACTCTTATATCATGGCTTACAAAATATAGTTGATTTGAAAGAGCATATTAAATAAAATATTTTTGTATTTTAAACGATTTGATAATCCGTCGCCGGATTAATAACAACTTCCTAATAGTATTGGTTTCTTAAGTTAGAAATCTAATTCAATGCGGAATACCACATGAGACTAAACCTTTCGCAACTTTGTCTTCCAATGCGCTTTGCTACATTCAACTGTCTTAAGGCATTAAATGGTTTGAACAACTCAATCTTTCTCCTTATCTGATATTTTGATTCATGTTTCTCTGTCACTTACTAGGCGAGCATGTTGAGGAAATTGTTGAGTGAAGACAGGAGTTTCCTTTTCAATTCTCTACTTAACTAAAAGTGACTTCGAAAGGCAAGCGTTGACTTTCATGGTTGGATTCACTGTATATTTGGCCTCTAATTGTTAACCTAAGTCGTACACTAGTTTAGGGTTAGGGATAATATTTTATAAGTATTATCTAAATATTCCTTTGCATATCTGTGTGCGTGGTGTGGTCTATTCAAAGGCGAAGATAAGGTTCCTGCTTTGCCGGTGGCATGATTTCTTATCTTTGAATGGTTGAAGCATTTCTCTTTTTCAAATCAGCGCGAGAAATGCCCAAGTAAGTACTTGTTTTGAATGCTTCAGGGAGCAGGAAGTGATACGTTATTATTTGAAATATACTTGAATTATGCTCCTTTTTATATGAATTTAATCTACAATAAGTACTTGTAGATATTTTTTTATTTATTTATTTATTTATTTATTTATTTATTTATAAGAGTAATAATTATAAATAATTATTCCACTTAACAACTAAAGCACTGGCTGCCAAGGCCTTCGGCTACTTGTAGATATATTTATGTCAGTGAAATGAGCGGTAAAAATCACGGTTTCCCGGATACGAAAAATATAAAATCTAACATCTATTGATATGGCATATCCGCTGATGTAGCTCAACATCTCTAGACCCCAGTAAGTTTAGTTTAGTTTAAAGCGTGTCGTGCTTTTATATTATTATATTGTATATAAACTATATTTATAATAAACTAGCAATTAGCTAATATCGAATTTGTTGCGGTAATTCCCATCGTAAAAGAAAATGCCTAAAATTCAGAACTCTATTTAAGCATAGACTTTCCGTATAATTATAAAACAAACATACATATATATTCTGTATTCAAATATTTCAAAAGCTATTTGCTGTTTCAAGCGTCAAGATCTTATGAATTTGTGCACGTACAAATATATTGAGTTATAAATTTCACAACGCACTCTATTATTATTTCGTTGTGTTATTTAACAGTAATTATTCCAAAAAAGTGAATGAAAGCTGGTTTTGTTTCACCGTTTGGAGCCACTGTCATATTAATTACGTTTGGGTTTTTTTCAAAATGCATAACCTTTTTAAATTTTATGATATTCAAATCAAGAATTTTGCTTGAATTAAAACAAAATTTGCATATCTGAATTTATTTCAACTTTTAACTTTTTGTATTACTGCCTATATTTGTATACGCATGGCTCGACAATATTGCAAAATAAATGTATTCAAGTGATTTCATTTGAAATTTTTAAACAAAATTTTGAAGTATTTCACATAAATATGTAAATATAAATATTGCAGACATAAGCACATTTCTTATGAATATCACCTATTTGGGAAACATGAAGGGTGAGTTGAGCCCAGGAAAATAAACAAAGAGAGAAAGTTGTAAAACCATAAGCTCTTGTACCTTGTACTAAGTAGTAGTACTCAGTCAGTACTTCTTTGCAGAGCTCAATTTTTAGCCAAGAACCTTAAGTGAGTCCAAAATTCCCGAACTATGGATACTAAAGCTTTTTCTAGCTGTATGAGCACCTGTGTGTTCAATTATTCTCTCAGAGGCTAACCAATCAGTTTTCGAAATTAACTATTAATGTGATATTGATCTAGCTATAAAAAATACATTTGACTTATACTCTTTTTGGGTATTAAATTGTTACATGCTTTTTAAAACATCTAATATTGTCTTAAATTTTCAAGATATATAATTCTTGAAGACTTGGATGAAGAATTTTTTGATTACAGCTATTTGAAAAAAATAAATTTTGCGAAATTTTTATTTGTTAGTAAAAATGTCCGCCAAAAATACATTTTTCAGTTATTTTTTTTCCTTCGTCCAAGTCCTAAGTTAATGTTTTAACTAAAATACGTATTTTTTCATTTTACATGACCCTGTAAGGAGTTATCCTGCCATCGCCGATGCATCTTTTTGCAGAGCGATCACCGAAAATGGCGTCCCAATTCCCAAATTTAACATAATTTTTTTTCCAAATATTTCAAATTTTTAGTTTGCAACAATAAAAAATTCTACTGATATTTAATTTTTTGTATGAGGAAAATTATTTTTAAAATAGCCTGTTTTCTTCCCGAGGAAACCCTGTAAACTCTTATTTTAATTTTATAAAATTAAACATGCATTGAAACTATAGCCATTTTTCCGAAACTGCTCATCATCGGTTCTTTATAATTATTCACAGCATATTTTGCGGTAATTCACAACAAATTTTACTTTTATCATCATATACTTCAGGCATTTCTAGCAATTTCTGTATGTAAGAGTAAATACTGTTATTATGCTCTAAGAGTAAAAATAAGTTTAAATAAATATTATTTACAATGAAATAAATTCAAATACATTAAGTACTCTCTATGCATTTACTATAGGTATAAATATATATGTATGTTGATATGTAACAATATAAAAAAATGCATAAAAAACAATTGTTTTGATTGCTGTTTTTCTCGACTTGCCAAATTGCTACTTACCCATTGTGCTTTCATACATTCCACTCGGGTGCACTCCGCCCCACCACTTTGCTTCACTTTACTACACTTACCACTCAAGTGCGCGCCTAGCACAACAATTTTCCACACAAAACCAAAACACTACTGCTTTACAATAACACAATACAATTAATTTGTTACAAAAGAGGAGCAAAAAATCGACTGAACAAAATAAATATTTAAATTGCACTTAGGCCAACTAATGAGGATCTGCAATTTTTCTATTTGCCGCAATAGTTTAACAATTCACAAAAGGCCACATCAACTGAAGTTAAAGTGAATAGAAAGAACCACTGTTCAACCACTGACGCAGAGATACACTACCGTTCCGAACGTTTGACGCAATCTGAGTGGCTCCACGCAGCGTTTATCAGTATTTGTACTATTTTCGAAAATTTCTACACGGCGACGCCGCACGCACACATACACGCTTTAACACGCACACTATCAAAAACAATCGGGTGGAAAGCAAGAGTCTTCATGACATTCAACTCTCAAGTCTTCATTGACGCGTTTCTTTTCCTTTATCTTCCTTTATCACAGCGCTAAGTAGTGCTGTATCGCAACGATAATGTGGCCGCTGACGAAAGCTCCTATTGCTGCAAGTGTTCGAATTGTCGCGCTCACGATTAAACTAAACGAAAGTTGGGGCGTTCGCACATATAAGACCGGCTGCTGCTAAATTTCTGTCACCCGCGCCCGCGTCTGCGGCTGTTGAGCATGGTGTTGAGTTGAGCTGTGTTCGAGCGGCGCTGCAAGCTTTGTGGGCTTGCTTTTGTTGTACTCCACACTTAAATTGTACCCGATTTTACTACGCTCATACTATCGTATGCTCCAGTAGTGCAGCTTACCCTGTGGGTGTGTGTGTGCGTTAGTTTGTAATAAAGTGCGCGTTTGAGTTGGCTCACTCCAGCTGTCATTTGACGCAAAATAATTATTTAAGCTGCTGTTTTTAACACTCACTTACTTTACTTATTATTGTTGTTGTTTCTTTTTCGTACTCCCAAAAAAAAGCGCTCAAAACGTTAACTACTATTATATTTGGGTGCTCACCTGTAGACTGAGTAGTGTAGCGTGCAAATATACCGGCAGACTTGTGGTCACACATATAATTCAATTGAGGTATGCGCTGCCTCTGAGTCCATACATACACACAATCAAGCGTACAAATCTGAGCAGGGCAACAAAAAAAGTTCGTGCAGCGTGCTCACAAGCAATTACGAGCAACAAACTTTTCAATTTGTTTACAGGTGATTGTGCATAATAGGGTGTCAGTGCATGGCTGTGTTTTTGTGCTTGTAACGGTAGTTATTAGCACTAAAATCGGCTGGCAATAGTATGCTATTTAGTTTTGTTGCTGACTTAGTGAATTAAGCGAGTTGCAACGAATGCACTGCACTGAGATGACGTATGCGCCCTGATGTACTCGCAGATAACCTGCACCGAACATTTACTTTGTTTTGATGCACTCTCATGATGAAGGCAGTTGGACTTTGCGTTCTTTCTTTGCACATTTTCTATTAATTCACTTCGCAACTAAAACTACTTCGGCTTCCATACGAAATAGGGCTTTTGAATAAAATATTTGACTAATAGAACATATTATGCTCATTTCATCTAAATAATACAGGGATGATAGGCAGTTTCTGTACTTTTAATAGGTTAAGCATAACAGTTGCATGGAGAATGCGGATAGTTGTTCACTGATCTCTGATCTCTGTGTGGCCACGCCCACTTAAAAGAAGTGTAAGTACAAATGCCCCTTTGTAATTTTCCTATCAAGGACTTTCTGTGGGCGTGGCATGGATTCAGTTTTCCTATCGGCTAGTTTTGAGAATTACTAAAACTCATAGATTTTTAAACAATCAGATAAAGAGCAAATGGCGAACTCTTATATCGCTGAATCTACAACTTGTTTGCTACTTAAAAGTAAAAGATAAATTTGCTGCTCTCGCAGTGGTTCTTTCCATGGTATATTTTCTTATCTTTAAATGTTTCATTCAGTTCTTTTGGTTTTGTAAACAAAACCACGAGGAAGGTACGTGCGGGTATTTTGAATGGCTAAGAGCGCAGGAAATGACAAATTAATGTTTTAAATGTACTATCTCCGTTATACGTTATATAAGGAATTTAATCTGATGTACTTGCAGAAATTGTTAAGTGGATGAATTGAGCATCTTGATTTTGATTAAAACTTCAGGTACGAAAATAAAAAGATTGAGATCGTCCACGCTTAGACAGACTTTTGAGTAAAATCTCCAGTTTTTACAATTTAATTGTACAGCGTTCATAGATACCGTATATCTGCGGGTAAGCGGGAAAGTAATGTCAGACTTTGACGTCTTTGTGTGCGTTTTTCCGAAAACGTCGGATCTTCTTGGAAGCCCATAGCGTGAAACGATGTCGCTTGGCAAGGTCACGGCTGCTTTATTTCCTTCACTGCCGCTGGACGTGGTCTACTCGGTCCAATATTATCCAGTAATTAATTATGTTGACCATGAGTTGAGCGAAGTGCCCGAAACACGTTCTTTACAGAACGTGGATTGTCGTAATTAAGTTGAATGATGTGTAAATGTTGTTCAGGACTAGGTCTTTCCAAAATTTCAATGCCTTCTAGGTATATATTCAATAAAGTGTGATAATTATATGACATTTTTTTTACATATAAGAGAAGTAGGCGTCATTGTTGACTGATTTTGAAAAATATGCATAAGAATGTCATAATAAATATAATTTGGGTTGAATTGGTCGAGTGAAATCCAATTTTGATACCGGCTGCTTTGAAGTGATCTTGCATCATATTCGATGTCACATTTATCCCTTTAGGAAAGGTTTAAATAACAAAGACCACTATTTTCTACGGTTCTCTGCACGAACAGTTTTGTATGTGAGTTTGGAGTTAATTTATGGCATTTTATAAGTTTAATATTTTACGGGTGCAACAATTATCAAATTCTGCAATACCAAGTTCTCTTGGGTACCAAGAAACATATTTACCGAGTTTCATCAAGATATCTTAAATTTCACTCAACTCACCTTATATTAAGAGTGATGCATTTCGAGGCTCTTTTTTTAAGAAAAAAATACAGAAACTTCAAATGTAAATTCCTCATTACATTGATTATCATTCGTAAGGACAGTCTTTGGCATTTATATCTGAAAATAAATAAATATCTTTGAAATGTTGACCGCGGCTACGTATTAGATGGTTCATCGGTTGGGTCCAATTTTGAACGACTCGTTCCAGATTTTCGACCTATAACTGGGAATCGGAGCGGAATTATACGCATAAAATTTAGACTTTGCAGAAGTCTACAGGATATCACACGAACTTGGTGGCCAATCGACCAGCCCAAAACGTAAGATTATCTGCTCACCGAAGTGTTCTCTCAATAAGTCCGTACGATTGATGCGATGTATTGAAAGTGGAGATTTCTTGTTGAAACCAAATGTCGCCGAAATAACGGGCTTTAACTTCAGATATCAAATACCCGGCTATCATGGCGTGATGACGATCGCCATTGACAGGTACGTTCTCACCGGCATCATTTTGAAGAAATATTGACGGATAATTCCACCGGGCCACAAACCGTAACAAACCATTGTTTTTTCTCGATGGCAGCTATTAAATCTCTTCAGGTTGCTTTTCGTCCCAAATGCGGCAATTTTGCTTGTTTACATACTCATGGAACTACGAATGGGTTTAATTGCTGGAAAAAATTTTACTCGAAAACGTCGGATCTTTTTGGAATTTTTCAATAACCCATAAAGAGAAGCGATGTCGACCCGCGTAAGTTTTTGGACAAGTTGTATTTGGTACGTTTTCAATTTAAAATCTCGACGTAAAATACGCCAAGTCGTTTCCAGTCAGTACGGCCGGTGCTGCGAACGGCGCTGAATCGACTCTGCACGGTCTTTGTGTACACTCTCACATACGGAATTCAATCAAGGAGCATAGCTCCCGAATTTTTTTTTTTTTAACTAAGTAAACGTTTTTTAATTGGCGCCCGAGCAGGGACCAGCGCGCGAAAGTAGTAATAGCCTGAAAATAAAAAAGTAAGGCTACGTGTGTGAAAAATACTGTGCTGACGAGCGGCTATATCGTAACACGTGGGAATTGGAAACGTCGAGGACCTCAGTACCAGTAGAGAAAAGGACAACCCCGGAACGTATAAGGACATCCTATGGAAAGCTGGATATCACTAGTGTAAGCTTTATAAAATATTTTAAGATTATTATAAAGAATATTGGTACTATAGAGAATACGAAATTAAATTGTTACACACAAAAGAGGGCGAATCAAAAAAAGGTCTTAAACTAAAATAAAAGAAATTTAAATTGAAGGAATTTAATTATCCGGCACAAAAAGAGAGGAAAAAAGTGCAAAAAAAAATTCAATATTGTCAAAGAATTTTGTTTTTCATTAATTGACTTAAAAGTAAAAAGATAAATAAACACAGCTGAAGAATTATTTGAACAACTAAACCAAATGAGGTTAGATCACTTATACTTCAAATCCTTCCACCCATCCTTTAAACCTAACAACAATAGTTCGAGAAGTACTCGAACGAATGATTATGCAGATTATAATTAACTTTACCGTACCCGACCACAGAGTGCCATTGAACGCGAACAACATAAACGAATTAGATAAGATTCCAGGCATGGTTAAATGCCTTAGAGTATTTTCAGGATGACCAGGAGAATTTAACTCCTGAAGGAAGAGCGTACATAGATTTTTTAAATCTTATGAGGGAGTCAAGAATACCCCTAAGTACTTTGCGCTACTCCATACAATCAGGTATAAAATAATTGGCGATGCCGACACCGCATTTTAATCGTACAATACTCCACTTGATTGGAGTCAAATTCGAAAATGTCTTATGATGCATTATTCGGATGAGAGGGACATAGGTACCCCAGAAAAATTGACCAACACCTTTCTCTATATTAGACCAAATTTCATGTCTCGAGTTAAACGACGATTTCATACGGACTATGACCAACTCATATAAGGACAAGGCCCTTGACACATTTATTAGAGGATTGAATGGCGATTTATCTCGTCTTCTCAGCATGAGTGAACCGACAACCTTGTGGCAAGGGTTAAACCGATATCGACAACACTCTCCCAACTATATGCAAAATAATCAAAGATTCATGCCGATGTTCAACAATTACCCAAACAACCCCATATTACTAGAAAAATACCTCTTTTAATAACAGACCGAGCTTACCACCTAAACCACCGACTCCGATGGAAGTAGACCAATCAATACGATCAAAACAGCTCAATTACCAGAATAGGGCCGGAAAGTATTGACCATATATACCCACGAAACGTCCGATTTCCGCACATCTGACTCACTCTACAACGAAATTTTTTTACAAACGCAGTAGAAGTAGACCAGAACGGGATATATTGTGACAATTCCTACGATAGCAATTACAAAAATGCAGGTAAAAATAAGCCTGATGCTATTAATTTTTTAGATTAGCGCCGTCTTCGCTGACACAATAGATTTTCTTATTGATACCGGATTCAATAAAAATTACATTCAATCCACGAGGATTAGGAATCCAATTCTGAAAAGCCCTCTACAGTAAGATCAGTTGCCAGGACAACTAAAATTACCCACCATACCTTTGTCGACATTTTAGAGTAGGTCCAACAGTAGGGAAAATTATATTTTTCACATTACCAACTCTAAGGTCGCTCCACGACATAACATGCAACGACGCACTTAAAGATTTAAAAGCAATTATTCATACCGATAAACATTTAATGACAATTTGTCAAAGTATAAATATAATGTTAAAACAACGAGTATTACGAGTACACGAAGTAAATAATAAGTCAATCAATATTCCACATTTTTCATTACAACAACAAAACAAAATTAATAATATTATTGATAAATGCCCAAACCTTTTCTCCGATCCTGATGAAAAACTCAACAACAACCCAAAACGCCTGTCTACTCCAAGCCAAACCCGTATCCGATGGCATTAAAATACGAAATCGAAATTAAAGAGCTCGTAGATATCGGAATAATAAGGAGATCGAAATCTCCGTATAACTCCCCAATATGGATAGTTAACAAAAAGTCAGATGCCTCTGGCGAAAAAAAGTATCGAATGGTCGTACATTATCGTAAACTCAATTCAGTTACGATTCCACATAAACATCATATACCAGAAATTAACGAAGTCCCTGCAAATCTGGGAAACAATAAACTATTTACTGTTATTGACTTAAAAAGTGGGTTCCATCAGATTCCACTTCGCGACAACGGAATATATGAATTCCTTCGCTTACCCTTCGGTCTAAAAAATGCTCCCATCACATTCCAAAGAGCACTAGACGGTATCCTTAGTCAACATATACGAACATATATGAATAAGATGCTATTTTTACATCGATGATGTCAAAAAAGCCTTGCGGTATTTTTTTTTTTATTGAATTTTCAATTGTTCATAAAAAAAATAAAACTCATGCCCAGCGCTTGACCGATGCTACGGCTGCTATTATGCTGGTCTCTTTCGACCAATTCAGCGATTTTATCGCAATTTTCGACGACAGGCCTTCCGGAGCGTGGCGCATCTTCGACCACCTCTACACCAGAACGAAAACGTTGAAACCATCGTTGTGCGGTGGAAATGGAAACTGTATCGGGTCCATAAACTGCACAAATTTTATTGGCGGCTTGAGATGCATTATTGCCTTTATCGTAGTAGTACTGTAAAATATGCCGTATTTTCTCTTTATTTTGCTCCATGTTTGCVACGCTATAACTCACGAACGACTTAAAAGAAACGACAATCAATCAAATGAGCTTTCCAAAAAGGTATAGCATGACCCGATGCGACGAATAGACCTACGCGCTCTCAGCGCCAACTAGTGAAATTTTGGAAAAACAATGAAGAACATTTTAGAAATATAATATAGAATTAGTATTTTAAACCTTAGAAAAACATGAAAATCCAGTTAGACAAATGTACATTTGCTAAAGAAGAAGAAGAGTTGTTTGCATATGTGATCAGTTCAATGGGATAAAAACCAACCACGGTAGCTAAATTTCCAGTTTCACAAACTCTCAAAGAATTAAGATCCTTCCTAGATATGTCAGGTTACTACCGATGATTTATCCAGGATTACGCAAAAGTAGCTAAACCATTAACAGCACTATTAAGAGGAGAAGCCAGTCATGGCTCCAAACGGAACTCAAAAAAAATAGAAGTAGAATTAGACAACGAGGCTTTAAAAGCGTTTAATAAAATAAAAAATACTTTAGTATCCAAGGATATAGTTTTAGCGCATCCAAATTTCGATAAAGATTTTGAACAAACGACTCAGATTTCGAATTAGGTGCCGTCCTATCGCAAGACGGTAGACTAATTACTTTCATATCGAGAACTCTAAGTAAGGCCGAAGAACATTATGCCACCAATGAGAAAGAAATGCTTGGTATAATACTGGTAATGGTCACTTAATTCACTTAGAAATTTCCTCTACGGTTCAGAAAAAAGCTAAAATTATCACCGATCATCAACCTCTTATCTATGTCTTAAGCCATAAGAACACTAATAGTAAAATGAAGCAATGGAAACCATTTTAGAAGAATATAAATACGAACTAACTTACAAACCTGGTAAAACAAATGTAGTTGCAGACGCCCTTTCAAGGATACCAACACAAATAAACTCACTCACACCTACGATTCATAGCGATGAAAGCTCATGTCATAATTTAATCCCTTGTACAGAAGTTCCAATTAATGTTTTGAAAAATCAAAATTTTTTTCAAGATTGACGAAATATCTTCATATCAATTTAAAGTAATTCTTCCAAAGGTTCATAGACAGATAACCGTTTGTAAAAAAAATATGTGCGAGAGACATCCCAATCAACCGAAAATTGCAGAAACTCCATTACTAACATATCCAGGGCACACAGTTCATATCGATATATTCTTAACAGAAGGAAAAATAGTAATGACAGCCTTAGACAAATTTACAAAACGCGCAGTAACAAAAAGCCTAAATAGCAGAGGAATAGAAGACGTCAAGAAACCTTTAAGAGATAGTATATTTTTCTTCGCAGTACCAAAATTAATAGTTATCGACAATGAGGCATCTTTAAATTCAGCCTCTTTAAAATTTATGATGAAAGACGAGTTAGGAATAGAAGTTTACACTACTCCTCCATACAAAAGCCAAGCTAAAGGACAAGTGGAAAGGTTCCACTCTACATTAATCGAAATAATGCGCTGCATAAAAGAAAACGGTGGACACAGAAATTTTGAAGAACTTTTAGAAAGAGCAGTATCTGAGTATAATCATTCAGTTGATTCCACTACACTTAAAATACCAGCAGACCTATTTTTTCATAGAAGTATTATATTTACCCCCGAGGACATTGAAAGAACTAGACAAAGCAACCTAGAAAAATTAGTTGAGAAACAAAGAAAGGATATTGAATACCATAATAAAAATAAGAAAGAAATGAATCATATCTACCAGGACAAATAATATTTGTAAAAGAAAAATGGGAGGTTAGGAACTAAGTTAAGTAAACCCTACAGTAAGGAAATAGTTAAGGAGAATGGAAATAGTACCGTGTTAACCGAAAAAGGACATATAATACACAAAGGTAGAATACGTAACAAAATATGTACTGACATTCTTTTCCAGAATATTACGACCGCTATGCCTGGCGGAAGTTTAGATCCTTGACTACTCAAACTCCCAATTAATAACAATAGAAAAGGGAACGGCTAGACTACAGACAGGAACATTTAGGATAATACACGAAATTGACATAGAAAAATATACGGAACCACTTGACCACTATCTCTTCATATTCCACTTGATAACACAGATAAGAGGCCAACTTAACAATCAGAAAGTAGAAAACAAAATAAAAAGATCAATAAATTTCCTGGGTAGCGCATGGAAATGGATTGCAGGAAGTCCAGATCACGAAGACTACGAAATAATTTCGAATAAAATAAATAATGTCGTTCAAAATAACAATAATCAGGTATTAATTAACAAACTTACAATAGGCAAAATTAGTGAGATAACAAATATTAAAAGTAATATAATTAAAACCATGCAAAATGAAAAATGTTTGGAAATTGAAGCATTTTCACAGCTAAAATACAAATTAGAAATAATTAAGGAAGAAATTTTAAATATTACATACGCAAAAGCCAACATAATAAATTCTTTTATTTTATCGAATGAAGAAATAAATATTGTGAAAGAAGTAATAGACAACGACAATATTCTATATGTAAATTTAGACGAAGCACTCGAGTTTCCCGAAGTAAAAATTGCAACTAAAGACAAAATAATAATTTATATTGTGAGCCTCCCAACCGCACATAATTTATGAAACTTTAGTTATTATGGCAGTAAAAAATAATGAGAGAATCAATAAAATCAATTTCAATACAATTTTAAACTGCGAAAAGGGAATTTATGGAATAGAAAATTATTGTAAGAAATACAATTCCCTACAAATATGCTTAAGCAATAATGTAGTAGATTTAAGTAATGATACTTGTGTAAATAATATTTTAAAAAGTAGTTTGCCAAACTGCACGGAGGTCAACAACCAACATATCCCAACCTAGAGGAAATGCGACCCGGAATAATACTACTAAATAGGTGCAACGGAGAAATTTCAATAAACAACGAAATTACATTTTTAAACGGGAAATTCATCATTTTTTATACCAACGTAACCATTGTTATCAACGGGAAAAAGTTATATAATGAAGAAAGAACGGCAAGTTAACCACTACCAGCCATTCTACAACCGTCATCCGTACCACTCAACATAGAAGAATTCCTCTCGCTAGAGATGCTGAAACAGCTTAAATTTAACAATACGAAAGAACTAAGTCTGTTAGAAGCAGCAAACTAATCGTCATTTTAATAGTCAACGCCTTAATTTTCGGGAGGAATCTGCTGATGAAATAAAAAAAGATGAACCCATTAAACTGCCACAACCGGCAATAGAAGGGACTCAACCAAATTTTCAATACACCAAAAGATTCAAACGTGGACGTGGAATTTCAAGGGGGGACTAGTTAGCATCCGACACATTCAAAAAGTATCATATGATGCATTAATATCATATGCAAAATAGCAATATAATATGACACCACTAAATCGCTGAGAGTGCGACACGTGTAGTGGGCACCTGTGGGAAGGGCAGCGTCAGCAAGCTCCCTACCCGTTGCAGCGGCAAACATAGGTCTAGAGTTAAGTATAATTAATTGTAAACTTTAGTTCTTAAGCGAAATTCAATAAAGGAGCATAGCTCCCGAAAAACATTCTTGTTATAAAAACTAAGTGAACGTTTTTTAACTTATATAACTCTGTATCATACTTCATTAGTTTGAGGTGAGACAAATAACCGTTAACAAAACCGTTATACTCTATCGCAAATATTGCGATCAGTTTTAAATTGTAAAAATAAGCAGATATTATTTTCCCATATCGTATTAAAGCTCCTTATAAAGTTATCTAAATATTAAGTCATATAGTCTCCGATAGATTAAGCGTGAAATTCGTTATCTAATCACCCTTGAATTACGAGTTTAATTAAGTTGTTTTAAGTAATCACGTTTCGTTATAAACCTTAGAAAATCATATGTATAATCAATCATATTTTCATACTTAGTGCGAACTTTGAAGGCTTAGGTACTTCTAATAAGAAGTGTATTAAGAAGAAAATATTTCACCTCAATTAAGTGGACATTGATCGCAATGAATGCACCACTTCAGTTGGACTCAAAATTTTGCAATTGTTCATTTTTAATGGAACAGACATGGAAATTTCTTTGTTTAAAGTTTATTCATGTATCGCTGTAGTTCTGAAGCTACAGATAAGGAACCAGAAGGATACACAGTTTCATGGACATATTTAAGTAATATAAGAAAAACTACAACTATTTTCATCTTACGCTACCATATCTTATGCGTGTATGGTGTTCCCAAAACCACACTCTTTACTTTGATATTATTACAAAAAATTTCATTCTAGCTTTTAGCAATTAAAATAAGAATAGTCTTCACTTTTGAATCACAGCATTTATGGAAAGTAATAGAAAAATCGTTATAAATATTTTCATATTTCCTTCGTTCAACTAAACTAACATCTCTGTCCCTTACTGAATAGTCCTACAAGTATTAAGGCGTTACATGGGGTTCAACGGGCAAAAAACAACGTTTTTTTAAGCAAATTTTTTCTCATATAAGAAATGATATTCCGAAATTTGAATTCTGAATTCTAAAATAAGAATGTCAATGAAAATTTCGCGATATTTTTTTCAAATAGTTATAATCTAAAAAATCTTTCGTTCAAGTCTTTAATTCAGAAACCAATTGTATCTCAAAGGCGTGTGTAAAATTTCATGAAGAACAGCTGAGTAGTTTCCGAGCAGACTTCAAACAAACAGTTTCGAGAAAAACGTGTTTAAAGACGGCGCCCTTTGATAGCTAGCTTCGAGCGCACAAATTATGCGAAACTATTACTCGGATCAACTTTAAACTTATAAAAATATCTTAGATGAATTGTAGAATTTAATAAGACAAAAAAAAAAGTTCTATTTTTTGAATCCCCTACACCCATATAACCCCTTAACCATTCAGAAACCATGATATGCACACTTCAGACGGGAATTATTTACGGATTTTATTTTCACACGTAAAACAAGAATGCAAAACAGTCTTAAACCCTTATCTAACAGCTACAATGTAGTAAAACTATGACTGTGAAATATTGAGCTATTGCTTACTTCAGGTAATTATAATGGTTCAAGTACCTGCTTTAGAATATACAGTTGTATATTTGTAATGCAGTTGCTCTATAACTTATATGAAGAATACATTCGCATGTATTCTTACTAATATACATAAATATATATACATGTGTGCATATGTGTATGTGCATTTTTGCGTACACATTTGTAGGCATGTGAGTTTCGACATTATCTATTTTATACTATTGACTTATTATGAGTCTTAGACATGAACACATGCACAAATGTATAGACAAATAATGCAAATATCGAAAATTGCATTCGAATTAGCCGGCACTTGAGCAATTGGCGCTTTTATAACTCGGAAGTAGTTATGAACATTTAAAAGCACCTGCTAAGCTACTAGCGTATAAAAAATATTTATTTATATTCATGTAAATATACACATATGTATGTATGTATTGGCTTTGAAATGATTGTATTTACGTTTATAAATCTGTAGACATTTTATAAATGGAAATGTCGACCTTACTCATACATATATATGTATGTATGGATATGGGTATCAAGTAAATGATTTGTTACTTATAAACTGTCAAACGTAGTTTCACTCGACGCTTCTATGTATACGCATAAAGAATAATAAATAATAACTGTAATTATTTGTGAGACAAATTGTCAATTACAATTCCGTTCAGTCATTTAGCGGGCAACCTTGACTCAATACGACTGTCAAAAAGCGCTGATAATGAAAACTTTAAAGCATAAGAATATGTGGCCGATGTTTGAAGTATGACAAATGTGTATGAAATTTGAACATTCTGCTAAGAACAAATATTACGTCCTTATTTATGAAAATATTGAATGTGCTTTTGTTTTTAAAATTATTACATATCTCATATTTTGATAAATATCGGCTTGTTGTTAGTTAAAAATTAGTTATCCATTCATTATTGGGGTTCTGCGCACATTTATTATTAATTTTTACTAAAAATCAAACTTGGAGATATCTAGATTTACAATCTACAAAATATCCAGATTTTTGTGCCAATGGAAATTTCTCATTTGGTTAAAAAGTTATTCGCTTGAGCTACCCAGAAACCGTGATGTCGGCAAAAAATTCGGGAATGTGAATAAGTGGGTGAGACATCTATTATTTTTTCAAAATGAACGTGAAAAGATTGTTTTCGTTACATTTGTAAAAAATTACGAACTTAGTATGAAAAGTGAACTCTTTGTTGGTCCTCAATTGCGGAAATTCATCAAAAAATACAGATTTTAACAAAATTTTGACTGTTCTGGAAAGAATATTCAATCATTCGATATAACCATCATTTCGATACATTTTTGGGTATTTAAGATAATTATGGTGAGAAACAGAGAAAAATGTTCCACAAGGATCAAAAGTTTAATTGGTATCAAGGTTGGACCGTTACATTATGACAGATTACTTCTGATACTTAAAATGATAGTGTTGATATCCGTGTTCACTAGAATTGTCTTCTAAACTTTAAGCGCGTTTTTCTCGAAACTACTTTTTTGATGTGGTTGACATGATATCTCAAGTTCTACTGAACCGATTCCCTTGAAATTTGGTATATATCTTCTTTATGCAATGCTCTATCGTGTCTGCCTTGGATTTCCATTTGAATTTTATCATAGTATTTTTAAAAAATTCGAAAGGTCGAATAAATCGGGTGAAACTTTTTTCACGCCAGTTTGTTATTTTCATTTTTTTTCGAAAATGGTCAACCCGATAACGACATCCTTACTAATGAAGAATCTTCTTGTTTTTTGTGTTTTAGATCTCTACAAGGGTTGAAATCACGTCAACCAGGACGCACCGTTTTGTTTTTTTGAAGCCCCCACTCCACCGGACCGTATCTCGACGAATTTGGGGGTTGTTTTTGAATTTTTTTTTATATTAATAAAATTTTAATAAAAAAAAGTATTAAAAATGGATGGTAAAATCTTTTTCATTTTTTTTTATCTTAGTTTAAAAAATGTCAAAAAACTCATGCGTCTAGACCAGAATACTTCCTTAAGGACAAATGTAAACAAAATAAATATGCGTCACAAAAATTTGTACACGTAAAAATAGGTATTTGCAATTTGTATCAAAAGCACAATACAAAAGAGAACATTTCATTCAACAAAGCCTTGAAACAAACTGTAACTGTAGCAGAAGAGCAACTCCTCCAAGCTACGGGGATAGATGTTGCAGTAGAAGTAAAAGTCTTGAGAAACGAAAAATCTTGAGAAATGTACGAAGAGGTACATAAAGCAGATATGCAAATAAAAGCTGTAGAGTTGCAGATTAAAACCTATGAGCTTGATATTTTAAAGAGATTATATATTATGAAACTAACATATAATTCCAAGTTCCTGTTTTTATTGAAAATATATTTGTTAACACAAAATATGTATTCAAATGTAGTTTAATTTAATTATTATCTAAATACAGCATAATATGATCTCTTTGATGACCAATTTAGTTAATTGACTCTCATTTCTCTACCTATTTCTGTATTATAATTTTCATTTACAAAATATCTGCAATAAGTTGAATTTTTAAATTGTATACAGATGTTATGCAACGCTGCACATATAATACATTGCCGAACTTTGCAACCTTTTCAGTACTGCGCTTGATAAATTTTATTTCCGATAGGATGAAAGTAAATTCGTCTTTGGTCAGTTTAAACCGCTTCCTGAATCCGTAAATGATTTAAAATAATATCTATACCAAGCAAATGGTATAAGTAAAAAATTTCTTACGCTGCTTCAAGAAGCGCCATACTTCTATCACGAATCCTGAACCTTATGGCCATTTGGTGATGCTTTTGGGAAGACTTTAGTATACCGTCCCAGGATTTCGGGAATAAAATGAATATGGATAGATTCTCCAGATCAGGAATTTATATAGTTAAACATATATATTATAGTTAAGCAGGAAGCTTATAGTTTTCGAGATATTCGCGTTTAAAGTTAAAAATTACCACTATTTGAAGTATGTATTTTCTCGATATAGAATTAATTTTGCATTTTTATATCCATTAACACTTCACTAATTCGTTTGTACACATTTATTTTATATAATATAGTATAGCAGTAGTTATATTATATGTATAAAAAAACACGTTAGGGCTCATTTTATTGTATGCAAAAATTAAATTTAGTAAATTTATATACACTTTATTACACATATTGTATAAACGTACATTGAATATTTACGTTCAATTCCAATTCAAATACTTTTTTTATTTTGTTTAGTATCGTACTTCAATGTATTCAAAAATGTCATTTAGAGTTAGACTAGAGAAGTTATTTCATAAAATTTCTATTCGTTTCGTATCGAGTGCACTTGATATGATTACTTGCTCACTCATGACTGAATCGATTCGGGCCCAGATTATTTCATTTTCATACAGAAACAAGTACTCCAGAGAACCTCTTAAGGCCAATTGTAGACCTGAATGATATCGGAAATGCACAATCAAATCTGGTTGTTGAACATTGCTTGCCAGTCATCAATAACATGCCTATAGATCCAGCACTAAAGCGCAAGAGGATAATGGAGTATCGACTCTGTTCCCAATCTGATGATATCGAGGTAAGGGCGTACATATATCAAACTCATCGGCTTTGCAATTTTCGGTCAATCCGTTTTGATGGGCATCGAAATATGTCGAATGACAAAGTAGCTTGATGCTATGGGCAAGGAAGTTAGACACGCTTTTACTAGTCTGGAGCGCACTGCCAGTAAGCCCAAGGTATGTATAGTTCGTAATATTCCAAAGCATACTTTTCTAAAGGAAGCTGCCTTGAAGTAGACCATCTACTGCTACCTTGTCGCTTGATGGATGGAGAGATTCTGCCAAAAAATTCTGTTTCTTATCCTTCCGCAAGGCTTCGATGCCGCTCTAAAAAAGCTTTCAACATATCTTCTGGGGATATAGTGTAGGTCACCTCCAAGTTGGAGCATCCTTGGCAACGCTAAATGACCTGGGGCTTCACGACCTTTCAGCTCCTGGACAACCTTAGCTTTGGAACGGGTTTTTGATTAGGATTAGCTATACAGGATTTGATAGAACTGTCTGGTGGTTCCGGCATTCTGACATCTGTACGGTGGATGATGGGATGACACTCATCACACATGACTGATGGATTCATGTTGCAACTGCCCCCACCCCGTTAAAACCCTAACAGGCCTAAGAGTACGGGAGATCTATTATGATACCCCCGAGATTAAAATTCCCTCTCTGAACCAGCTCCAAAAGCAGAATTTTCAAATTTCCATCCGCGACGAAATACAAATCTATCACTTAATGTGTTTATAATATTATTTCCTATATGTTAATAGAATTTAGTAAAAGACAGCGGCTACGCTGGCTCGGTCATGTTGTCCGGATGGACGAAAACGCTCCAGCTCTGAAAGTATTCGACGCAGTACCCGCCGGGGGAAGCAGAGGAAGAGGAAGACCTCCACTCCATTGGAAGGCCCAAGTGGAGAAGGACCTGGCTTCACTTGGAATATCTAATTKKCGCCACGTAGMGAAAAGAAGAAACGACTGGCGCGCTGTTGTTAACTCGRCTATAATCGCGTAAGCGGTGTCTACGCCAATCAAGAAGAAGAAGTTAATAGAATTTTTCAAATCAAAATAATATACTACTTCTCCTAAAATATTCTCCTATCAGCACGTGCTCTGTACGAATACTTCAATAAACGCGCCCATTGTTACTGTAGAAGACATTTTACCTAATTTAAATAACTAAACCACCTTTTAATTACGAACCTCAACCTTTATGCTCCCGAGAAGTAATGCCGATTATATATATTTGCTATTTTGAATAAAAGTGGATTTAAGTCAAATATTGAAAACTATAAGGGTATTGAAAAACTATCAGCTATGTGAAGCTATCATTGTAGACCATATAACTTATCAATGTCTCCATTAATTTCTTTTTCTCATTTCGTAAATGGAAATCTGCTTTAACAATTGTCCTTGAATTTGTAATCTTTTGGTTTTAGGGAACACAAGTACGCTACACACTAACTTTAGCAAAGAGATTTACTCTTGACCCTTTTAAATAAGCTTGAACCAAAATTCTTCTTGCAACCAAAATTTCTTCAATGGGTATGTTCTGATATTTCTTATAGAACACAACGAGGTATATTTGAGGATACTCTTTCACATTCAATTATTGTCTCCTCAGGCGTTCCGCACAATATTTACGATATCTCTTCTATCCTAGAATTCTCAAATATTTTATATATACTTATATATATACTTCTTATATATATACTTTTTAAGTCAAACACTTTAATTGATAATAGTTGTCTGGTGCAAACAGACTTAAACAATTTGGTTGTTTGGAGTGACAGAAATAATTTGACATTGAATCTCAAAAATGTTCGAAGATGTCCTAGATCTCAGTTTCCCTCTCCTCATGTAATAAAATATTATTTATTAGAAAAAGTTTTTACCTTTGTTGATTTGGTAGTTACCATGCACCTTATGTTTAATTTTAGCCTTTTGATAGCAAGTGTTGGTATTCTTAATTTTGTTAAACGTCGGTCTAAAGAATTTAGAGATCCGTAAGTTACTATAATACTTTTTACAACTTTAGTTAGAAACTTACTAATAGTACGTTGGAATATTACTCTGTTATATGGAACCCTAGTTACCAAATCCATTCTGAAAAGTAAGAGTTAGATCAAAAATAACTTTTTTTTCTTCTTGGGATTCTAAATTAAGTATTCCTTTACACAATAGTATTTTAAAACTTTTTCTTCCTTTCCGATGTTAATTAAAATTTCGCTTAAAAGCATGTTTCAAACATTTTGAATATTAAAGCATTGTAACCGAAAACAAAAGGGAAATCCCAATTTAGTTTACACAAACTGTTCTATTCAATTGATATATAATTTTTTCTGGCAGCAATATAAAGCGTCTATTTTTGCAAAACATCTGGTAAAGTGTTTAAGCTTAGCTATCGATCAGCTGATCACCAAACAAGTTTTGAGTACGTGAGTTGAATAGTAATCCAGTTTCCGGGCGCATTTGGGTGGGATCGCTCTCTGTGCTGTTATGGACATTTTGTAAATGCTCTGTAGAAAAGCGAAAACCCGCAAGCGAGTGCACCGCGAAATCACCAATCCTAGTATTTGTTTATTTTTATTTTTCAAAATATACCGATATAAATATACTTATATCAAATTCCCTGTGAATCAAAGTTGCGGCAGAGTTTAGAGCCTCTTCTGTACAACAAAGTCTTAACCGAGCTAAGAACAAAAGCTACCAATAATTATATTTGGATATCTATAGATGATACAACAGACCTATAGCAATGGCTGGTCATGAACTTTATTCTCGTAGTATTGATGAAGTTATTTATTCAATGTTGCAACTGTTGATGCTGCCAATGCTACCGCTGTAGACTCAATTCAGGACGTCCACTTACTAGTTCGTATACTATCTATTGCGACCAATTTCAGTGCAGGTATTCAATACAACAAAGTCCCACTAATTGTTACGGATGCAGGATCATATTTGCTGGCTGCTGCTAATGCTATTCAAGTTGTATTCCCTAAGATGACGCATTTCACATGCCTTTCGCATGGATTACATACATAGACTAGGAGAGTTTGTGTGGACACAGTTTTTTACTGTTAAGGGTTCCACTTCAAATATGAAAAAAGTATTTTTAAAGGCAAAGTGTTGATGAAATATTGTTAGAACATTTAACTTACTTTAATTTTGAAGGCTTACAATCCTTATTGTAGGACTCGAAACCCGAGGTGTAGAAATAAAAGAATCTATCCGCCTTGTCAAAGAAGTACGAACCTCGACATCTACTTTAGAAAATAAAGCATATTTTGAAAATACCCCCTTAAGGAAGGAAGTGATATTTTGAAATAAGGCAACACATTCATACGTGAAGAAACCTTTTTCCAAACGAATTGTATTTGACAATGTAATAATTTTTTATTGTTGTCTTAATAACCCTTAAGAATAATAAATTTGCAGTAAAAATTGTAAAATAAGTTCGGGGGCAACCGAACATTTTATTCTCTTGCAGCTTGGAGGAATCAATGCCTGGAAAAAACCTTAAAGTATAAAATGTCAATCAGAGGATTATATCCACATATTCGGCCAACTCCCATAGAGACTTCTAATACTATCTCGGAGGTAAAAATTCAACATTTCTGGCGTAATTAGTTATTGATTTGCTTTTAGTAGTTTTGAACCTTACATTTAAACAGGTGTGAGTAGTAACCGGTTTTTTACAGTTTATACATTAACAGTTTTATATCTTAATTTAATGCTTAGTTATGGCACTTTATGTGTTTTCGGCTAATTTTTTTGTACTATGAAACCCACATACCAAGTTTCAACTTTTCTCATCATCCTGATCATTTATATAGCCTTATATCTATCTCGATTATTTTTAGGCGATACGTATAATCGTTAGGTGAACAAAACTGTAACACTCTGTAGCAACAGGTGGCAAGAGTATAAAAACGCATTTAAAATACATACATAGAAATATCCGCTCTGATGTTAAAATTACAAAAAAAAAAAAAAACGCTTGAATTCGCTTAGTAGATATTCCTCTTCCTCTTTTTCCTCCTGACAGCTTCTACAATAGTCATTATGGTTTTCCCAGTTTTCTTCAATGTCTTCCAATTAGACAGTGAAAAATATGAAGCACCTTGTTATTGTAGCTATGTATGTTACACCGATTACTACTACTAGATGTTATGCTATAATAATTTACGCCCACAGTAGATATAGGAAGCTTTGTTTGTTGTAAGACTTCTGCGAATGGTAGGCACCTTGCCGCAGTGCAGGGGCTTAGGCGCAGGGCATACTCGGCACCCCTGGATAAGGCGTCCGTCGACTGGCTCAAAGAGTACGCTAAAAAGCTGGGAGGCTGGAAGGGCCCTGTCCTTTGCGCGAAGAGGGCGGAAGATTTGAAAATCATGCATAGCATGACGATGTTCCTCCCTCGGTGCGGAGACAAGCCCTTTGAGTTCACCTTGGGTCTGGTGAAAAACCAGAACCGGGGACTAAGCATCTTGTCCTGGCGCGTCGTAAGCAGCAAAATGGATGAGATCGGAGAAATTAAAGGTTGAAGATTGTACCTGTACATTGGCAACGAGTCATACAGGTACGTCCGGGCAGCGAGCTTCCGCTTGAAAAGGTTTAAAATCATAGTAAACCTCCCCAGGAACAAACCCAGGCTGCTAGTCGCCTAGTACACTGGCCACTGCAAGCTAAATAGGCATCTGCACAGCATGGGCCTTTCAGCTTGCGCCAACTGCCGTTTCTGCGACAGGGAGCCTGAAACACCGGAGCATCTGTTGATTGACTGCACAGCAGTCTGTAGATGCAGATCTAAGGCCCTTAGAGTGTTGTTTCAGGGATCGCATTGCCGCGCCAAAGTAGTCTACTGTACTTCATTAAAGGGCTGAATCTAGGTGAATCAATGTGAGTAAGGAGAGGGCACAATAGACCAAGGGTCGCTGTGCATTCCTCATTAACATTCATTCATTCATTCATTCATTGTTGTTAGAAGCGTTTTAGGATCCATAAATCATCGTGTAGTTCATGCCATACGCTAAATTCAGAAGGAATTGTAAATGAAATTCAGTGTTCATTGGATTAAATATTAGACATACACATCCATTTACATACATACATATATACCTATACTTATAGTAATGACTTAATTGACGTATCTGAAACCGTTTATTTAAGTCATACTAACCTTCAGAGGGCGAGCGAACTTTTATAGCAATCTTTACAAGATTTACAAAAATTTTTGTACGAACTGCAATTTCATTTGACGTTCAATGCAAAAAATGCACAATTTTGTACACAAAGAATAAAATATATTTTTTGTGCGTCAGTATGTTTAGACGCTCATCTGTTTTATATATAATGTATTAAATAATGTGAATTCAGCGAAAATTGAAAAATTGCAGCTGCGTAAATAGTTGATTAGTTTAGTATTGCAGAGCATGTGTTTATATTAAGACAAAAAAACAAAAAAAAAAAAAAACAAAAACTAGAATCAGTTCTGTTTCATTCTACGAGAATCTACGTAAAAAACAGGACCTTTCCTATGCCTTTTTAACTCTTGAACTTTCGAATTTTGTTTTCAGTTTGATTACGTTAATCAGACTATATATAATATAGACTAAATTTCCAAAACCGTTGAATGGTGCCTAAATAAATGCAAATATATCTATTACCAAGGGTCTCACACTCGTAGCAGGTGAAATACAAGTCAATAGCGTTCTACCATGTGCCAAGAGGAGTGTGAGTCTGTTGAGTTTTCTGAGAAAATTATGAATTTTATTGATTGTGTTTTGACTTGAACGGATACTACTTACTTTGATCATTATATGTGTTAAGTACTATGAAAATCGAAAAATAAATATATTTTTGAAATATTGGACATATCCAGGAATGACTAAATTGAGTAAATAATGACTAGGAAAATAATGTTCTACAAGATACTTTAACGATGTTGAAGAGATGGATCCGCTCTGACCGTAGCCTGTAATCATTAAATGCAAGATATTACTGCTTAGAAGTCTGGCAAATGTGCTGGTGTCAGTTATTAATATTTTATACAAAAAAATCATTACCTTATCGAACTGCCCTTGCAATATTAACATAAACAAGGAAAACCATTAATTTCGGCTGCTCTGAAGCTATAATACTCTTGACAGGTGCATTTGTTTTATAACATTAAAGAGTATAAAAAGATATTTATCTTGATTTGATCATTCATTTTCCATGACAACTATATGATGTAGTAGTCTGATCTGTACAATATGTTCGTTCGGCGATGGCGCCAAATTTCGTGACGATACGTTGTCAAATAAAAAGGTTTTACAAGCACTTGAGTTGGATCAATCAGCTTATATGACGACCAAATGCTATAGATGTTCGATATCGGCGATTCCGAAAAGTCTGTCTCAAAAACTGAGCGACTAGTTTGCGGATACACAGACGGGCAGACATACGAACATGCCTAAATCTACTAACTAGTCACACTTATCATTTACATTACATTATAGTGTCTCCTATGTTTTCTTTTTCGGTATAAAAATAATACACGGGTGTAGTCCACATGGTTAAGAATGTAAACTGCAAAAATTGGTCCAAGATTAAGCCTAAGATTCACTCTTGACCTGAAAAACTTTATATAGATCTGTAGCCCACGTGGTGAGGTTTACGACCGCTGATAAAATGAACCCCCTATACTCGTATATGTATTTAGAAAAATATTTCCATAGAAAACAATAAAAGGTGAGTCGAGTTCATTTCTAATCAAATTGTTTAATTAACGTACTAGGTGATATTTTTCCGTTTTCGTTATGAGATAATAGCTACGGAGAAAAGCACATTTCTGTTCTGATTAATATAGAAAAATACTGCAAATATTTCATAATTATATATTGCCGTACGGATTTATTGAATTCCAAAGTCAAATTTATGTGCGCAAGGATGTGTTCATATTTGTTTTTGACTGGTCATTTGCTTCGTAATCGGGGTTGGATCGATGCAATTGCAGATAACGGCTAATTAAAGTCGAATTAAACTGATTTATGTACATATGTAAGTAATGAAATTGTACTAAGCGTTAAACTAACTGTGCATTGTGAGATAAGAATAAAGAGGGGCGTTGCTCAGCGTAAAGTGCTGTTAATGAGCATTTTTAAAAACATTCGACATTGGCGCCGCAAAAATATCAAACTTGCGCGTAAATGTAAATAAATATGTATGGGGTATGTAAAATTTTATAAGTAATCGCATTATTTACAATATCGGTCACTTAATTAAATCATAAATCAACTTGTCGAATTGTTTTTGTTATTATGTCGTTAGATGATTGGCATAAACTTTCCAATTCACGCGATATTTTTATGGATCTGTCAAGATGGGGCCTTATCACTGTAAAACGAATTAGTATGCACTTTATGTATTTTATAATGCGCGTGCGAGGTGCTGTTATGTATGGGGTGCAATGTTGAGGTTGTTTTTTGTTTTGAATATATTGGACTGCGTCTCAAGCACGGTCGTTTTGTGTTCGAACATTTTTTTCGCGCTTATCGTCCAATGCTCATTACTTTGCAGTCTCGCTTTTGAGAGACGCTTAAACGTGTGTGGGGACGCCTGTTTCTTGTTATGTTGTGTTCGTCTGTCGGACCCATATGTATTATATATGTACTCGTATATATGTGGGCATAGCGCTGCTGATTATCACTTATACCACTTGGGCTGAATAATTTATGGCCTGACCGTGAGACCGCTGCAAAAAAGTATACTTTAATCTAGAATACTGATCTTAGCATGAAAAAATCATGTTAGAACTTTGACACTACTGAATTGAGATTATGTCGAAAAATAAAGCAAGAAGGGAGAACGATAAGAACAATCAAATATTTAAGTATAGTGACATGCAATCAGAGGGGCTCTATACGACCAGTTACATATGAAATTTAACTTAATAAATGAAAATATGTTGCTGTTGTAGAGTTGAAAGTACTCGGTTGCATAAAAGTGCTCTTCAATTACAAAACCTATTGTCGCGAGTACGCCCTGTACATAAGAGGAGACAACACCGTTATGTAGTGATTGAGCGGGGTTATTATTCGATTTTCTGTGGTCGATGGTTGTGAATCATTACATTTTAAGTAAATATTAAATACTATCAAAAGAAAGAAAAAAAAATTTTATTTGAAAACTACACTTCTTATTCACTATTTAACGTATACATTAATAATTAAATAATTTGTTTATTAAGAAAAATAACTGAAAGATGATAAGAAATAAGTGGCTCACTTGTTTAACGTTTAAGTGTTTGTAAGTCTACACTTGCACTTTTGAACTAGTGTCGTAACTTATCTACGGGATTATTGGGGCTTTTAAATTTACCGAGTAAAAGTGCAAGAATGTTTTTCACCTCTTGGAAAATATGCCTCTTCAGCGGCTTTCTTTTATCATAATTGTTAAACGAACGTAACTAAAAGTTATTTTTAACTGCACTTGAACACGTTTTCAGCCGTAGAAATATCAGCTGTGTATATAAAAACACCGTTTAACATATAAATTACCCTTGAGTGTTAATATTGACTCTACCGATTTATTAACAGACTATACAATTTTTATTTTAACTGAACTTTCGATATTTTGCTGCAAGTTTGAGACTGAATGGAGGAATATTATCGATCTACCTCTGTTCCTGAGATACTACAATAATTTTTAGATTTTTCGGTGTAGAAATGTAATAATGTATAAAACACACAATAAACCCGATTTATAAAACAAACAGAAACCATATTATTTTAATCCTAACGCAACGGTTCTTTTTTAACGAAACGGTCTTAACGAAAAGCCTTAACAAAGTCTAAATATATTTTTAAAGTGAAACCAATCGTCTGCAATGAAATTGCGCTACGCAACAAAATTCCATCACGCTGCCAATTTATTCGTAAAGTTCTGCTATAAGCTTAAAATTGAATCAAATTTACAGATAGAAACCTTAGAAGACTGTTTAATAAGTAAATTGTAATCAATAATACTGATAAATAAATATCAGAGGATGTACTTAATTTTCAAGGTCACCACTTAGTTGATAGTTGTATAAAAAAATTTATCCGATAAAGAATCCCCATTGTATGTAGAAGGCTGTTCAAAATTTTGTAATCAATAATACTGATAAGTAAAGAAGGAAAGGCTAAGTTCAGCCATAACCGAACATTTCATGCACTCGCAACTTGCCAGGTCAAAGCCTGGGAAGATCTTCATTAAAATAATGTGAAAGCCGATATATGTCGTATAAAGTCAACTGGAAGTTTACATGTCGCCCAGATAAACTGATATTTTCGGCAGAAAGTCGGTCATATGCACTGTTGTCTACATATTCGGATGTGGGGCTTGAACAGTTACGGTTCGATTTTGGCCATTTTCACGGTATTCCTTACGGGCGCTATTTGTGTAAATTTTTATCCGAATATATGCATTGGTGCTTGACTTGTGTACTGAAAAGTGAAAAAATCATTTGTAGTCCGATTGCGCCCATTTTCAGAATATAACATGGGATCGTCAGGATGATTTTATGTACCGAATTTTAGTTGAAATTAGTCAAGTAGATCCAAAGATATGCTATTTTATCAAAATGTGAGCGGGGCCAGGCGCATCATCCAATTTTGGCCCCGGCTCTTATAGAGCGCTCTTGTATCATTCTGGGCGTGAAATTTCATGCCTCCGACGGATTTAGTTATTGATTTATCGCACTTTTTATGTAGAGAGGTGTCCCTACTACTGCAATCCCCTGTACCTAATTACAGTTTCATACTTGTTTTGAGCTTGTTCTAATTTCTTTGCTAAGGAACACATGCACCAAGTTTCAATTCTTACTCAAGTTATCGTTTGCGTGGACGGACAGACAGACAGTCACCCGAATCTCATCATCCTGATCATTTATGTATATACCCTATATCTACCTTATATTAGTTTTAAGTGAAACAAACAACTGTGAAAAAAAATAATCGCGAAATAATTAAACTTTTAGTTTTCGTCGAAATCATAAATGGAATGCACTCATGTCGGGTATTCAGCACTAAATTACATTTGATTTAAGAAACAGTTCTGGTAATGTTGTCTACCAAATTTTTTCATAAATTGGTTGAATATTTCCTTAGATACAAGGTGAGTTCCGAAGCAAACAGGACTTTTTGTATCCAGCGCCCCCTGCTAGCGCCATCTATACTATATGTTGACTGGTGCGTTAGAATCTGTTATCTTTATCGAAGTGTTTAAAATGAGCCTCGAACAAAGAGCCAAGATTAAATTTTTATTTTTTTTTTGAATTGGTAAAACTTTTACCGAAACGTTTCACGGTTTCAAAGTGGTCGTGAGAACATAAAGGACGATCAACAAATCGGCCAGTCAAAATCCGTAATCACCGGAAATTCCATCGAAACTGTGCGTGAATTCATCGAAAATCAGCCGAAATATGACACCTTGCGAATTGTTCCTTTTCGGAAAACCACATTTGCCCATGAAAGGAAAGCGTTATGCAGACGAAGAGGCCGGCATATTGGCGGTCATACCGGCCAACGAGCTAAAACACTCGTTCGAAATGCTTTTGGAATATTTTGAATAAAATAAATTGATTTTGCCAAAAAAAAAACATTTGTTCTGTTTTTTATAGTCCTGTTTACTATGGAACATACCTTGTGTATAATTTTTCCTAAAGGTGAGCGGTCGTGGATTTTGTTCAATTGTGACACCGGCTCTTATGAAGCCCTTTCGTTCGTTATCGCATTTTTAGTAGTTTTTAATAAAACCGTTATATTGGGAGTGGACGGGATTATAATCCAATCTCAACCATTTCAACTTTTTCAAAGTGAAGATAAGATTATTTCTGAGAAAATGCAGTTGATAGGAGCCGGGATCGCACCGCTTGTTCAAAATTTTCATACTACAGATGCCTTTTCCTAATTGTTTTATCAAATTACAGTTTTTTTATATTATTCTAGAGCTTAGTTAAATCAGTTTAAAAGTTTTGCATTAGTGCCGTTTTATAGAGGTGTCACTGTTTTTATTCCGTCAATACCATCTTCACATGGCGCCAAAAAAACCATGTCTACACAGTTTCATCGAGATATTTAATTTTGACTCAAGTCACAGTTTGCAAAGATGGACGAATCGACGATCCTGATCAATTGTGTATGAAATACTCTTTATCTAACCGATTAGTTTCAGCTGATACAAACAACTGTAAGATGAACAAAACCATTGTACTATGTAGCAAGGTATAAAACGAATGTATAGAAAGCTGAAATCGCAATTTTTTGTTTATTTGCCTTCAATAGAAAGACCGAAAGAACTTTAAGAATAAGAGCTTTGATCCTCTTTAAAGCTTTTAAGCTTTTTGTGTTCCATAAGGGTTTTCGTCCTTAAGATATCCATGAACAAATATCATGTTTAAGTCGTAAGCACTGGCAGCTAGTGCTTCTTACTCTGTAAGATAATAATTGTATTATTATTTTTCATTTAATAAATAAAATAAATAAATAAAAATGTCATGTTTCTTCCAACAAAATATTTGTTTGGTTCCTATAGCCGCATTAGCCTTGAGGACTTGTATCTTTACAACGTAATTTAAAACCATTTTTTCTTTTCGTCTCAATTCATTGTGTCTAAAATTCTTTGAAAACTATCACTCCATTTGCTGACCTATTTAAAATGTAAGTTGGAAAACTACGCACTTGAAATTTTTCCATCAACTTATTCTTTCATTACCATTATGGTAAACATATGATAATATTAAATAATAATCTTATCATATCTCAATTGTATTTGTCGATTCATCATTTAAAATTTTCTATAGAGATTTTATTTACAATAACTTGCAGTGCGTCATCAGAAATATTGCAAATATATTTCTTTAGTTAAATATCTAATGAGATAAGATTGCCAGGAAAAACACCTGAGCACCAATTCTAATAAAGAAAATCATTCCCTGTAGGCTTCAGTAAAGAGAAGACTTATCACACACTTAATACTGAGTGGCAGAACAATTTCTGTAATATTGACGGCTATATTGTAATACAATTGAGATTCGTAAAATATGCTCTTCTGGTTGATATTTTCGATGAAGTAATATTTGTTTTCCATTACCTGATACTTGATAAAATAACCGTGTGTGAATTGGAGCGCCACTTGTAAAGGCCACCGAGTTGCGATCAGTGTTGCAGTTTTAATAGAAATCTACAAATTCTCGTACCTTCTATATTAAGAGTCATATTTCATAGAACGAAAGTATTTATTTGACTAGACCACATTTTCAGACGGCCAAACTAGTTAAGGTAAAAGAATATTTGGATTAAAAAATCGCAAAAAAATAAATATGTTACGCCATGATTATTGTGGAGCCAAGAGCTTGTATGGACAATGTGACAGATATTTTGACACAAATTAATGCCTAAAACAACACTATAATATCCGAACAAACTTTTCAAAAATACAAACGACTTTTTGACGACTGGAATTTTTTATTTGTGAGGGATATTATAGCTTCAGTGCGAGTTAATGTTTTTTCTTGGTGTTTACATGTATTATAAATGTCACATATTTCAGTTAGATAAAAGGCGAATTAAAAATTTCCCGGCCTGACACGTAGATAGCACTACTAGAAATAAATCCATGTGATTTTTACTCAGCCCTAACCTTGATGCTTATATGGAGTCGAAGGGCAAATCGTACTAGGGTCGAACCATGTGAAGTGGTGGAGGAAAATATCGCAAAATTCCCTATTTTGAAAATTAGCAGTTCATTAGGGGAGAAACCAGACGCATACCTCACGATGTAAATATTTCGTCAAAACTAATTTTTTTGTTAAAGTTATTGAAGGTTGAAATTTGATGAGCATGATAAAATTGTATATTTATTTTATCAAGCAATATTCATTCATAAGCATTTTCCGACATCTCTGCCGCAAGAAAAGCATGAAATGATACAGGAAAGTAATCATTAGCTCTATCAGATTACTTGCTAACTAAATTATTGTCAATTATTATTAAACGAATATGATAATACAGAATTATAATATTGTATAATTTCCATTACTTGCAGTTGCAAAAATGTTATAGAAAAGTTGGAAAGCTGTAATAAGTGTATCACACTTGAAGGGAAGTATGTTGAATAAAAATACGAATTTTGTCAAAGAAAACATGTTTTACTATGGTAAGTTAGAAACTTTTCAATTGGCCTGTTAATTTTTTTCTTATTCTTTACCGACGTAAACAACGCTTACACGATTATAGCCGAGTAACCAATAGCGCTCTCTGTCGTTTCTTCTTTTCGCAATTTGGATACAATTCGAGAAATCAAGTGCAGCCAGGTTCTTATCCACCTGGTTTTGTTTTTTCAACGAAGTGGAGGTCTTCCTCTTCCTCTGCTTCCCCCGGCGGGTACTGCGTCGAAAACTTCTCAGAGCTTATCAATGCCCTCGTATTTCTCATACAGCTCATCATTCCATCGAATGCGATATTCGGTGTGGCCAACGCTGAAAGGACCATAAATCTTTCGCAGAAACTTTCTCTCGAAAACTCGCAACGTCGACTTATCAGATATATAGTCATAGTCCATGCCTCTTCATCATGTAGCAGGTTGGGAATAATGAGTGACTTATAGACTTTGGGCTTTGCTCATCGAGTACTTCTCAATTGCCTACTCAGTCGGAAGTCGTGAACAATATGTGCAACACATTCCCTTGATATTTTTATAATGATAGCTATCTTGATCACTTTCACTTTAAAATCATTACATATCAGAAAGTAATTTAAAATGGCTCTCGAGCTCTCTCGTCATTTTTGGTATCGTAAACATCTGCTATGAAACTTTACCCGCGTCTTTTGTGGCGTAGAACTAACAATAAAATATATGCTTTCAGTTCTTTAGTTCTGGTGCCTACATAAAAACAAAGACCTTTGACAATAAGCTCATGCAAGCACTGACTAGCAATACGTATGTATGTATGTATGTATGTATATCCATATCGCCTATTTTATGATATCATACTTTCAAGTGATTGATAATTTGGGCAATTTTAGAGTTTAGAAAAGACACAAAACAAGTTAATTAGTTTGGTATTTTAACTCGGATCGCCTTTTAGTATGATATTATAACTACATATGTACATATATACTAATAGAGTCTGACATTTATACCATATTATGACCAGCTCTTAGGGATGATATTTAAGCTGTAGAGCACATTATTTCACTAATCTACCAGATTTCGTCACACCAAAATTACACTTGTTAATCTCGTCACCGAAGAGATTTGAAACTAATCTTCTCGATATCCACCTGTGTGACTCTGATATAGCGCCATCTGTTAGCATTGGGGAATTTATCACATTGTCACAGCTGCAAAGAAAAAAGTTTAAGCCAACAAATAAATTAAATGCAATGCAACTGAACTCATTTGGCTATCGACTTCCCAAATCAAAAAAGGTGTAAGTTAATTCCACTATGAGGTAAATATTATAACAAGACGACTTTCATAACTTTTATTACAGCGTTTTCTGTTAACATATGCATATTAAACGAAGATATTTTTTATTGTCAAAAACAGTTAGCGTACAAATTAAATTATATCTAATCATCACAAAGTCTCATCTTTAGTCGGAAGAACGTACTATTTTTTTAACTTCAACCGTTGAAAGTAATTTTGTAAATGTCAAGATACATTTGTTCAAAAGATGTTCTGCAACATTTGTTTTCTGAGACACCAACCAGCTTACAGCACCATCTGCTGGTGAGTAGCACCTGACAATGAAAGTCAGGCAATGTATAATGGAGAAAATAGTATAATAAATATAGTTTTCGATACCGGTACTTTTTTACTTGGAGGTGCTTACCGTTTTTTATAGTTGAATATTATTATATAATCATGCGGAAATGTGCATCGCGTTCATTTATCTATTAAGTTGTCGGATACCACATGAAGTTAACATAGTTCATGTATACCGAATGATCATATAACGTTTATGAAGACTGAGGGCATATAAAGGCTGATTGCCACAAACTTTTATTGAAATAGCCTACAGACTACGGCAAACAGTAAATACCACAAGCAAGGAAGTGTCAAGTTCTCACGTAACCCAACATTTCATATTCTGGCAACATGCACGAAATCTCTTCAGGTGTTGAAATCGAACTTAAAAGTATCATCGTGAATTTACAAGTACATTCTGCACTGGTAGACCATTTTGAAACTGAAGCCTACTAATTATAAAATAATGTTAAGCAAAATTAATTGACCGATTTTCCAGCAATTTTGGGTGATATAACTTTAGTAATTTGATGGTACAAAACTTAGTAGTTTTGTAGCTCCATTTGTGCCCCTATTATTGCGTTTTATAGATTTTGGTATATCAACTTTGACTGAAGTGCATTCAACTCGTCTCGTCATGCTGATAGTTTTGGCTACATTATGTACATATTTAATAGATATATACTTTTTTACTTTTGTTATGTTTTTTGATGGATTGCTGTCCTCGATGAGGCTTCGTGCCCGCGACAATGGCATTTCCTTCATTTAAGCTCAAATGCTTCCGCAGCACGCTAAGCCTTCTTTTGAAGTGGCAAATGCCGCAGAACAAGCAGCTAAATTTGTTTTCAGAACAATCGATGTGCTTGTTTAAATGACAGAAGCTTTAAGCTGAATGTGAAAACTTTTCCAATTTAATGTTCTACGATTCTATTGCATTAAGCTCTTCACAGGTCTATGCTTAAATATAGTTTAACATATCTTACGCTGTACTCAGCGATCAATTTATAATAGGAAAAGAGCGTTTCTGTCATCCGTTGATTAAACTTCTAGTTCAAAGACTAAGTTTTTCTTATAAATGGTATACGCATAATAGAAAGTCTTTTCAGTACTTTTCCAAAAATATATTTGACTTTTCAAAGCACACCCAAAATATATGTGATGAGAGTAATCTTATAGAGGAAGCGATTCATAAAATGCTTATGGATAACTTTTCTCAGAAATATTTTGAACCGTAAACTTACTTAACCTCTTTATTATAATCAATATATTATACACGATCTTTGCTTGAAATTTATTTTAAGTTTTACAGCGCACAATTAAATATATCCCAGATATCCAATTCGCTTGTGCTTTCGTTCGGACAAAATAACTTCTGGCGCTTTATTTATGCAAGTGGTTCAACAATTGTCTTTCTTTGCCTATTTTATTTGCACGACTTTTCCTTCAACTCCGTTTACAATTGCTGGTTATCGTTAGAAATACAAGAGCTTTTGACACGTTCCAGCCAAAATTGAATTGCAATTCACGAAGTCCCTTCGCAATATGTCTCAGTTATACAAGTTAAGTTTAGTAGACAAAAGAGCAATTCACTTAAGCGGAAGTAAATGGTAGCATTTTACTTCAATTGCTGTCAAATCTTGACCTTCGCCAGGAAAACGTTTAGATGCAGGCAATGAATAAACAAGTGAGAAGCTGAAAGCTATTCCATGGTTTATGATCTGATATGCTGAAAATAAAGGTTTAGAGGAAAGCACAAGTGGTCAAATGAAGCGATTTAAAAACAAGTTAGCTCTTGTGGAATAATTGTCAAATAACACGTAAAAGAATGGCAGATAAACATATTAACTTTGAACAAAAAATAGTAAAACGTTTCTCATAAATTACAAATTCTTGAATTTTTCTTCAAAATCTATGTCCTCCCCTCCAAGTACGTTTTTATCCAACCTTCGAAATCGTTTTTAAAGACAATTTCCGGAAAAACTCAAATTGTATAGACCCTCGGAAGATATTCAGTTCAATTGCACCACACCTCCATAATCGAATAAAACCGTCAAAACATAACGCTGATTAATGATCTGCTTTGACGTGGTTTTTTCGGTTTCGGCTCACCTTTGCGACGATATTCGGACGTCGCCATTAAAAATACGTTTCAGGATATCTAGATAGTCGGAAAGCATTGTTTAACAGACGTTAACGGAAAGCTCTTTTTTGAAAAAAACTAAGTAATTTGGGAACCAATCGTTCTTTCGCTTTTCTCATTCCCAAATAATCTTTCAAAATGGTTTTCATTGATATATCAACGATGCTAGTAAGATATCTGACTGTTAGTCATCGATTCTCAAGTACCAATGACTTTATTGACGTATTGCTCATCTTTTGATATTGAAGGCCGTTCTGTACATGGTTCGTCGACCATGCGTTCTCGAATTTGAATAATTTGTACCGTTTTGGCACCAGAAATTTGAATTTTTCCGTAGAATTTTCGAGCATTACTTCTGTCGGCTAGCTTATCAAGCTCTTCATACCCACGCATTTCGACCTCTTTCTTTTTCTGTGTGCAAATGCATCTCGCTTCTTCAACTCTTGATATATATCCCATCCCGCACGTGTTGTGGTCGATCGTAACGTTGCGAGGTAGGCAGCCTGTTTTCTCTCCGCTGCGACAGGACACTTGCTGTTCTTTTCCACGAAACCCAATGGTTTCGATTGCAGCTGTACGTAAGGATTTTGAAATGCCGTCCCATAGTTCCCTTATACCGAGTTGTTGACGAGTGCCTTCAGAGAGCAGGAGTGCAAGCCGAGTAGAAATTTGGCTATCTGGTGTGATTGCAGCTTCTCGAACCTTCCTTGTCTTTGTTGACGTTTTTTGCTACATAGAGGCGGGTGCGAATCTTGGCTGCAATAAGATAGTGGGCCGAGTCGATTTTAGGGCCTCAAGGCATACGCAAACCTAAAACACTGGATGTGCGTCTTACGTCTTCTATGCTATTGCTATGGTGGAATCTAGTACTGCAGATAATCATATTTCGGGCCCAGGTGAAATCGATCAGCCTCAACTCATTTGGGGATGGATTCCTCGTGGAGGCTGAATTTACCAACTGTTGTGCCAAAGGTTTCAAGTGCTCATATAAGGCATCTTTGGTCACATCGTTCTTCTCTTCCGTCGGTGCGTGGGAAATAAGCGAAATGTTGATGCGGACTGTGCCTAGACGTTCATCCACCGGAGTGAATGACAGTTCTCGGGTTCGGAGACTCCTTCCCACCATGAACTCTACATCGAACTTGCGCTCTTTTATATATCAACTGTAGTAAATACCACAAGGACCTATTCGTCTCAGTCCTTGTCCTGTCCATGGCATTTCTTGGAGGGCGGTGATGTCAGCCTTTATTTTCATGGGGATATCAACCAGATGGGCAGCGGCACCTTCCAAATTAAGGAACCGGACATTCCAGGTGCATGCCCTCAAATCGTAGACCTTTATTCGTTTGCCATGGTCATTATCAAAAGGGAGGTTTCTCCTTCGAGGCTTGTTATGCCTTTTCATTGAGCGCGCTTTTTACGTGGCGGGTTTTAAAGCCAACGCACAACCCTTGGGATGGCTTGCTTTGGTAACAGACCGAAAGTCATGAGCTGCTTGAGCCATATGTAAAACAATTGTTTCTGGCCACTCACAAGTGAATGGCAATCAGGGAACTTTCGCCACTTGCGTGAACTTTTACATATGATGCCATTCTCACTTTCTTACTTGTTTTTTTTTTTTAGAATTGTCAACACTTTACTCCATAAATGGCAGCAAATTTAAAGCTTATCTTAATTTTTGGCGACTAGAGTTGCCTACTTTTTTCGTCTAACTTATTTCATATACTAATTTTTTGCAAACAGTAATTGCTAGTACTACTTTGCGATTCAATATAATGTATTATATATAAAAAATAATTTTTTATTAAATCGTAAGAAATTCTTGAACTCGTTTTCCAATATTTATTGTGTAGTAAAAATAAATATTTCAAAACGAGCATAATTTTTTATTAAATCCAATCTTGGTAATAAAAATTGATACATGAACATATTATAAATAATATTCCATGTAAAAATTCATTTCCACAAATCGCACATATCTTGAAAAATAATATTCTATGTTATAGTATATGTATGCGAGAATATACATACACAAGTGCATATGTATACAAATATTACACAATTGTACTTGTTTGATTGCAACACAGTAAAATACCGTTATGTGTTCATAAAATCAACTCTTTTATGTACTGGAACGGGAGAAAAAAGGGTTTCGTTAAATCAAAAAAGCCAATTCACGACCAGCAGAGGTTTTAGCAGCATTTTTACCAGCATTTGTATCGAATTTTTTATGATGCATAATTTGTGGTAATTGTGGCAAGAATAACAAAATGAAATGACAAATTCTTGTGAAAGTAAAAAACCAATTGGAAAAATGGCATGTGAAGGTGATAAAAGTAATAAAAACGAATTGAGAATTAAACGTGATTATAATCGAGGTGAAATAGCATCCGTAATACGTTGAATATAAAGTATTGAAAATTGTAGAAGTAAGTGTAAATTGAGGGGGAGCCTGCTTTAGAAGCTTCAAAAATTATCAAGGAATACATATGTACCCAAAGTTATAGAAGGGACTTCGAGATATTGTCGAAGCTAGAAGGAAGATAGTGACCAAGGGTCTAGCAGATATATGAGCGCTTGGGAAGAAAGCGAAAACTTTGACCCGCGATTTCTCGGTTTTTCCCTTAAACGTCGTATGGTTATTAAATGAAGAAGCTATGGTAAATTTTTGTCAGTACTTATAGAATTGTAAAACCACTACAAGTCTTTTTTTGTTGTATGGATAAATTGATGTATAATAATCCGAGTATATTTAAAGGTAGCATCTAAATAGGGCAACAGAAGCGACTTCCTAAACATAACGCTTCGTTTGACCATATGTTTTGCAATATTCATGAAGAAGTCAGAATCGATACACTTCCTACAATCCGATTCGATCTAACAAACGAACGGTTTCAATATCGAATTCCTAAAATCATGAGGACGATGATGATAAACAACAAATCAATAAAATTATTTTGAATGACCGAATGGTTCAGTCCACATTCATCCAAGTGGATTGTTTCAGATGAACTAAAGCAAACATCGTAAAGTTATTTGATGTACTCGTATAACATATTTTAGAGGTGCCCAGGAAATAATTTTCGTCGACTATCATGAAATAGCGTCTATGCAAATATCAACTATGCCCAAAGTTCAAGTATAATTTAAGGAGAAGCTAGTTATTTTATGCATTCCCCTCGAATATATTAGGCCGTCAAAAAAGTCTTGCTGTATTTCTGCTAGGAGAGCGCGTAGTTCTAGATTTATTCGTCGAAACGGGTCTGACTATACCTTTTTGGAAAGCTTATTTCACGCGCTAACACGTGTTTGATTGATTGTCGTTTCTTTTAAGTCGTTCGTGAGTTATAGCGTCGCAAACAGGGAGCAAAATTAAGAGAAAATACGACATATTTTACAGTACTACTACGATAAAGRCAAAAATGCATCTCAAGCCGCCAATTAAATTGGTGCAGTTTATGGACCCGATAAAGTTTCCATTTCCATCGCACAATGATGGTTTCAACGTTTTCGTTCTGGTGTAGAGGTGGTCGAAGATGTACCACGCTCCGGAAGGCCTGTCGTCCAAAATTGCATTAAAATCGCTGAATTGGTCGAAAGAGACCGGCATGAGTCATCAAAAAAAATTGTATGAACAATTGGGAATTCAATAAAAACACCGCAAGCCTTTTTTGACAACCTAATATAATATATTTATTATATATATTGCTTGCCAGATATGGATTTTTTATACATTTCTTTTAAAATTAGAAACGAAATATAGTAAACAATGTTCAATTAATTGTTAAACATAATGTACATAATATAATGTATTATTGAAGCTTTCGAAGGACAATATATGTCATAACATATTGAAATCTAATTTTGTGTGATGAGAACTTTTCCACCCGCTTGTTAAATTCTTAGTTGTTGCTGTTTCATTCTCACCTGCCTATTAAAAATTTATTTTTAAAGGAATTACGAGGCGAATACCGAGAGGTAAACTGCTGAAATTTGCTAGACACTGGAAGGAGGTCTTATGTACATAATTAGCTGTAGGCACCTTTCTCGACATCGACGGGGAATTCAACAATGTACAAAGGAGATTGAATGGTTGATATCTCGAAAAGTTTGAATTGGAATCCATTCTCAGGCACCTCATATATAGTCTTCTCTGCGACAGAACTGTTGCGGCGGAGAGGAGTGCTGCTAAGACATTCGGAAAGGTAACAGGAGCACTCCGCAGGAGAAAATACATTCCCCTCTTCTTTGGATCTTTCTTGTTACCGACGATGTTGTTCTAATGGTAAAATGAAAATTTCAAAATACCGTTTAAAAGTTAACCAAAGGGTCTTGAACTTGACTCATCTAATTTGGTGTTTTGGCTTTACGAAACCCTAGTTAATCCAGTCATGTTCTATTGTCAATTCGTCTGGTGGAGGGCGCTCTAAAAGGCTATACTTACTAAGTTTAAATTAATGCTGTTTCATAGCACTTTCATTCAGGTAGGTGAAGTTCTGCCAAGTGCACTCTAGGCTTAGGGAAGCGGAGCATATGAATGAGTCCGAAATTCTAATGCATTCCTGAAAACTTCGATCACTTCGTCGCAGAGGCAACTCATAACGTCTTTTTCTCTACTCTAATACCGATTAATAATTTGTGGATGGTGAGAGTAGGCGCTTTTTTGAGCTTTTTTATGGACGGGTCAAAGCTAAAAAGCAAGTTTAAAGGAGAATTTTCTGTACTTTTTGGAACTTTTCGTAAATCTTAGCATTAGCCTACCGGACCACGGTAGTGTTTATTAGGCAGAAGTGGCTGCGTTCGTTGTACTGCTACGAAGTGCAGCCTCTTTCAGGAAGCATTATTTTCGCATTTCTCCGACAGCAGAGCAGCAATACCAGAGCTGAGCCCACTTACTGTGCACCTAATTCTGTTCTCTGTCCTTACTAATAATTGCATCTACTTCATCATTAGACTCGTTTGAATTTCCATTGGATGTAATCCTGCGTTCCAGCACTGAACTCACGTGCACTTAGCATGCGTTGGTCGACGACCCACTCCTGTGCAGCTTCAAGATCCTTTTGACTTAGAGTAGAATGCAGGAGATTTTCTGAACTAACGGGTTTTTTCAATAAGAGCGCTACAAAAAGTAAATAAAGCAAAAACGGTTTGGGGTATCAATGAAAATCTTTATTTCTGTGAAAGTCGGCCTTGCTCATTACGGAAGAAGTACGGCCCAATGTACCGACGGCTCATAAATCACACCAAACCGTAACTCTGTGGGGATGCAATGATGTGTCATATAGTACGTGTGAATTGCTGCTTGACCAGTAACGCATATTTTGTTTATTCACGAAGCCATTCAGCCAGAAATGAGCCTTATCGCTGAATATGATTTTTCGATGGAAATCCGGATAATTTTCAAGTTGTTGTTTAGCGCAATTCACGAACGACGACGAACGGGAAAAATGTGATTGTGTTTGCTGTACCTATTGGTTTGTTGTTGTTGTGTCCCTATTGAAAAACTCAATACTTGCCATTAGCAAAGTTCTTCTTGCCACAATAGCAGGTGTTCTTACTGAAGTCATTCATGCTTAAGACTAAAAATCTTGTATGAAGTAGGGTCAGGAGGAAACATCCAGGTACTTTATCCTTCATTGTTCAGCCTTTGCAAGACTGAGAATGATACACCTATGCAGTCTTACTTTCAGCAAACCGGGAGACTTAGCCGGATCTGACATTAGCCGTCTCAAAAAATCTGTGATATGTTCAAAGCACTTTGTCGATTTGTAAGGGTCTTATTATCTGTTATATAGGTGTTTTAGGTAACACAAAGAACGTACGTAAAATTATATGCATTTCATTGAAGCTATTCAATGGACAGTAAAAATCAGAATGCGGCGTGAAGATTGCATAGACCGCAAGTAAGTTTCATTTGCACAAATTTCAGTGAGCAAAATGAAAAAATCCATTAACATTGAAACGTAAGACAAAATCAGTACATATTGTTATTCATAAGAATATTTACGACCAATTTTTACTTAGATAATCTACTTATGCGTTATATTTCGATGGAATCATTTAATTCCATTAAGAATATTGTTCAGCTGAAATTCTACTATACATTTTTGACTTAATTCACTTTCGATTCCAAACGTTGGCCATAAAGGTAAACCAATACAGAGCAAAAGGTGAGTTAATTGAAATCTCTGCAACCGAAGAGTTACGGATTTCTCATTCCGGTGAGTGCTCTGCCAGTAACAAGTAATTTAATTTTGTTAGTGCCTACGGAGCTTATACATATATACATTTTTTAAATATAAAAATACCAGACATATGTACACGCAAATTTGCATATATACAATTTGTCAAGCTTTTTATGACCTCTGCATCAATTTAATTTTTTTGGAAACGAAGTTTGTGCAATATTTGGCTCACACTGAAATATTCCCAAAATTTGCATCACAGAACATATAGCTATTATTTCAATAAAATAAAAAAAATAGCATGGTTAAAAATAGTCGGACCATATAAAAAATATGCCAGCAGTAAGAAAGGACAAAGATTGAATTGAAGCGAAAAAATTAATAGAGTACTAGCAAAATCGGAGGGAATCTATGGCTAGCAACTCTGTTGATTGGAAGGTAAATTCCATTTTTTGATAAAAGTGTATGTGTTTATAATTATAGAAAAAAAATTTCATGCGATTCATAATGTTGTTACATGAAAATGAGAAGTACTTGAATCTGGATATCGCTAAATCTTAAATTTTGCTTAGCGCACGAACATGGACAAAATTATTTCCAAATTTTAAGGTTTAATATTGGATTGTCACTAAAGTTCGCATAACGGAATTTTGCAAAACTGCTAAAAACGAAGGCGAATATGGCAAATTCTACCCTGTTTTTCACCTTCTATATTTTCTTATCTGGTGAAGCATGTTTACTAGCAATTCGTTTAATGTTACGTGGCAAATTTGAATGTCATTGGAAATTTTCTCTTACTTTAAGATCTACTAATAAAGAAGCAATTAATGTAACGCGATAAAATCTTGCATGAATAGGGCCTTTGAAGTACATATGTCACCTAATGACTAAAAATTGGCCAAATGTAACCACAACTGTACAAGGTACCGAATATCTGGACCTCAGTACCTATTGTTGACTTTTCCTTCCTGTTAATAATATCCCTGTGTGTCCAAATGTATTGAATCGGATTAATATATTTTTAGCACCCACATACTTTATTTTCATATTTATATACCTATTTTATATTAAAATTTTTCGATCTATCGAGTGTCTACCATAAACCGGATATATCTGTAAATATGTTAGTCATCTTAATAAAACAGAGAAAGCGTGTTTAGCTCATAACAGAGTATCTTTGTGTCTAAAATGGACAAAATTGGGCAATAACTTGCCATTGCCCCCATATAAATATCATCTAAATTTTCGAATACCCGGCTGACTTTACTCCATATGATTGTATGTGAAGAACCTTATTATTATTTTATGGAGATACCAAATTCGATTGTAATTTATTCGCGATTTCATCGAATAATGGATGTTTAAAAGAAATATGTTTTTATTTTAATATGATTCCTTACTAGTTTGTATTTGTAAAGGATAAAATCGAAGTTAACATTTTTTTAGCATTTCGGCTCGTTTAGTTCTTTTTAAAAATATTTTTTTTTATTTCTGTCCGTTTACTAAACATTAATTTCACGAAACCACATAGTTTAATATTTTCTCACATGATTTGTCACGTATAAGCCGTGGCCCACACTCGTTCTTCAAGCAAAACATGTATACACTAGGCCATTTGTTCTCGGCTTGACATTTACAATGTGACTTGCGGTGAAAATTTTACACTGATTTTATGCTAATAACAATTTGCAATTATTTGTTGTGGTTATTTAAGTGCTTTTCTAATGAAATAAAAATTTTGTTATGTTTGACACTGTGTAAAGAAATTTTAAAATATTGGCGGTCAGAACCTACCGCTCATTATAAATAAACCAAGTTTATTTGTAGAAAGACATGCACATATCTGAAACATATTTGCCCGTATGTCAATCATGTACCCACAATTTGTAGTTGAGTGTTAATTTAGGTGTAACCAAGGTTGCTTGAGGTTTACCATTACTAATCAAGCAATTGTTTGATTACCGGCGCAAGTTGTTGAAGCGTTTGTGGTCATTTTACTGAGTTTATGAGCCGCAATGTTATAGCTGTCAGGAAATTCGTAAACTAGCAGTCGAGGATTATGGCTGTTGGCAACGAGTGCAATTCTTTATAAATGAGTTGTGAGAACCACAGTAAAGCGTACGAAATTAAACCAATTTATACAGCTTAGTGGTACATACCACTAAGGTACTTGATATTATATTTGAAAAATTATTTCCCCTTGCTAGCTTTTTCTAAATGAGACAACTAATACAAGAATTCATTTCGTAAAGACCTACTTTTCAGAAAAAAGTGGAACGCAAAACATACAAACTTAATCAAGCATTTTAGCTTCGCCATTACTATTCCAACATATTGGTGCTATATTATATTATAGTTTGTCATATTCAAGTCCAGTCCTCGAAACACTTCTCATAAACTCTTTTTGGCTCAATACGATGATGCATTATCATCGTGTAAAATCCATGAATTAATCTTCCACAATTTCGACCGTTTTCGACAAATGTTCTCACGCTAACCCGGAACAAATTCATCATGAATACAAAGTTACAATATTCTCCATGAATGTGGGATTGGACTCACTTTTATCGGGACGATTCGAGCAAGAACCTATCATACCAAAAATATTTTCGAACGGACCTGTAAGAGATGTCCTGTTGCCAACTCTCTAATCTACTTGCCTGATGATTTTCAAGCATTATATCCTTTTTTAATATTTTCACCAGTTCAGAAAGGTCATCCAGAGCGAGGCATACCTTCAACGAATCATCGTAAGATTTTTCCAATATTCGCAATGATTGTGAACACATTTGGTTAAAAAATCTTAGACCAATTTGTTTTTTCGAAAAAAACTATTTGTTGTTAAGCAAACTGGTTGAGAAATCTCGTAGTACGTACGTAGTAATTAAGCACAGTCCCACCGAATTACCCGGGGAATTTAATTACAATTTCCTAGTATTTTTTGTCACAATGTATCCTATAAACTTATCTTATCATGAGATATCTAAATATAGACTATGCTGTGAAATCAAGAGAGCAAAACTTTAATTAATTTGACTTTTATTGAAGTTCAAAGCCAAATCAAAATCAGCAAGGTTCTTATATGATTAATGTTATTAAAATTAAGAGTGAACAATTTTCGAAATTAAAAATGCTTAACGATTCTAATAATTATAACACGACCAATAAAAAATTCAGATTACGTTTTTGTTATACTCCTGCAACAAGTTGCTACAACCTTACGTAAATTTTGGAACACCCTTTATGCTAGTTTTATTGAACTTAAATGTGGAGCTATATTAGGGTAGGTCAAGATAACGATTTTTTTCGCTTCTCACTCTGAAAAATAGATGTTTAAACACTGCTACGACGCTACGAAAATCTCTCCAAGTATGAGCTCTTAATTGTAACGGTAAGGTCCTATGCCTTACAGTTTTCTATTTTCATACTCTTTCAAGCACTTTCTGCAGAATATTATAGTTTTTTTCACCAAACGTTTGCACGTATCACAAAAAATTAATCGAGATAGATATATATATAAATGATCAGAGTGACGAGAAAAGTTGAAATCCGGTTGACTGTCTGTCTGTCCGTCGTCCGTGCAAGCTGTAACTTGAATAAAAATTGAGATGACTTGATGAAATTTGGTATGCAGGTTTCTTACTACAAAAAAAATTTCGTAGATGGGCGTATTTGGCCCACGGCCACGTCCACAAATCGCCATTAACCGAAATCCTATAATATATATATATCACAATTTTAAATTCCTATAACGGTATTAAACTGTACACGAATAAAACCTTTAGTGTATGCCACTTTATGATCAAAAATTATTAAAATTCAATAAAAACTGTTCAAGCCTCTAGGTACCGACTATTTGGATTCCAGTACCTATGGTTGACTTTGATAGAAAATATCTTCTCTGACAATATTATGTCTGTACGCTAAAAATGTTTTAAATCAGGTCAATACTTCCCTTCGTTATATCTAATATAAAGATAATCGAAATTCCGGGTGACTTTGTACAGTATATATCAGCCAATATGTGAGTCATCTCAATGAAAGAGAGCTGGCGTGTTTTACTCGTAACCATGTACCTATGTGCCAAAAAGAAGTAAAATAAATTTGAGCGAAAACTTGACTAGCCCCTATATAACTAGTATCCGGATATTCGAACATAAGGCTGACTTTACTCTTTACATTTGCTTTTTCAGTCTGTGGCATGTGAATAGTAATGGTTTGAAAACAATAGATAAAATATGGTCGAAACTACCCTAACTGCCATATACTATATATCATGGTTTTCGTTATTCTAGCAAACCGTATGTGTCTGTCAGTATAGGAGTTATAAATATAAGATATTCTTGTAAGTTGCAAGAGTATAAAATGTCCGATCTTCGCCCTTCCTTACTTATTTTTTCGTTAACCAAAACCTTTAACATATATTAACCCTTTCATACCAAAGCATATGATATTTTAAAATCTTGCATCATGTAATTTTGTTTGTTGTATAAGCTTAAACTTTCATCATAATTCAGATAAAGGAAATTTTTTTTGTATCAATTTTATAATTTCAAAAATTAATTTGGAAGATGGACTGTAACTCAACTTATTCCTCATATATGTAACTAAAAACGATAACTCACTAATTAAGTGTCTAATACTAAGTACCTAACACACCTTAGGGGACACAAAAAGCTTTAAAATAGTCAATAGTGCTTAAATAATATTAACTGGACATTTCTATGTTACAAATCTAAATCCAACTACAACTTGGCCTACTTTTACAGTATTACAGTATACAAATAAATCATTAATAAATGTAACGAGATAAACCTTTCTCCGAATTGTGCCACATTATGACAAAAAAGTGTCCCAATCGGACCAAAACTATTGAAGTCGGAATAAACGTACGAATATGCCTTGTTTAGGGTACTCGTATAAAGACAACTAAATATGCGAGAGAAACAAATTGAATTAATTAAAGTCGAGGAAATATTTTCAGATGTTGACAATTGTACGGATATTAAGATAACTCATAAGTTGGTCAACAATTTGACATAAAGTCTATGAATTAACAAAAATCAATATACGAGAAACATGCCGTGAACATGCGGTTGAACAAGCATTGGGTTGCATACGCTTCAGTTTATCTGTAAGCTATGTGCAATACTGGTCCAATATCGGCGGTTCCGCCAGAGGAGCAGTTTCTTATAGAGAAAAAAACTTGTGCAAAATTTAAGAGTGACATCTTGAAAACTGCGAAACAGATGAAAAATAAATAGTAATACTATATAAACTTACGGGGTTAATGCCAAATATATTTTGGAAGTGTAGAACCGTCATACAAAACTATTTACCACGATGATATTAATGTGTTTATTTGCGAATTTTCACATAACAAGTCGAATATTACAACATACTATTCAAAATTGAATGCACATAGCTATGCGTATACGAGCATTTACAGAGGTTTTAATCATTTTCAAATGGCACTGCCAGAATTACAACACATAGTCGAGTTTCAGTTGAAAATAGTGAAATACTACCGGCAGTAGTTAAAGAAAATGAGCTTCGCATTAAACAGCAATGTTTGCGGTACTTTTAATTGTCTTCGCACTTATCTGCGAATCTGCATGTATATTATCCGCGAAATGGGACGTATTCACTTACTCAGATAAACCCAAGGGCTACTTGTTGCACATATCAGCGCTATTGCGCTCGCTTCCACTTACGCTTTTGATATTATCCTAAGTCTGATTCTGCAATTTAAGCATTTTTCTTAGAATTCAAAAGTATTTCTCAGAACTTTTTGATTTCAAATTAGGTTGCAGTATATATAGTAAAATCTAAATTCTAAATCCAAAGGACAAAAAATGCATTCCTTCTATTAACGTGAATAATAATGTGCATTGAAACTCAGTTGTATTTATAACCGCCGATTGCTTATGGTAAAATATTAGGTTGTCAAAAAAGCCTTGCGGTATTTTCGCTAGTTGGCCCTGAGAGCACGTAGTTCTAGTTTTATTCGTCGCATCGGGTCATGCTATACCTTTTTGGGAAGCTCATTTCACGCGCTAACACGTGTTTGATTGATTGTTTCTTTTAAGTCGTTCGTGAATTATAGCGTCGCAAACATGAAGCAAAATAAAGAGAAAATACGGCAAATTTAGTACTACTACGATAAAGGCGAAAATGCATCTCAAGCCGCCAATAAAATTTGTGCAGTTTATGGACCCTATACAGTTTCCATTTCYAYCGCACAATGATGGTTTCAACGTTTTCGTTCTGGTGTAGAGGTGGTCGAAGATGCGCCACGCTCCAGAAGGCCTGTCGTCGAAAATTGCGATAAAATCGCTGAATTGGTCGAAAGAGACCGGCATAGTAGCAGCCGTAGCATCGGTAAAGAGTTGATCATGAGTCATCGAAAAAAAAATTTATGAACAATATAATATAATTAAAGGTATAATAGCTTAAATATTAGTAATATGGCTCTTAGCTGTAGGAGAAAATTATTCTGTAGTAAATTGGAATATTTTCGTGCTCACCATGGCGAAATAGTATTTTGTTAAAAGAAACCTAAAAAAAAATCAGTTTACCAAACTCTTTTAACAAGTTTTCCAAACTCTTTTGAAAAGCAGTCAGTGAAATTAATTTTCCACTTTATTATAATTGTAATAGGATAATGAGTAATCGACGAAATTGCGAAAACCAGAATCCTAATTATTTTGAAGAAGCAATCAACTATGTTTGCCATCAGAAATTGAAACGAGAAAAGTTAAAGAGGATGGAGCAACCCATGGCACAACAGCATAATGGAAAATAACTATTTTGGATATACTTGTATGCTTATGTCGAAATATATTATTCAATATTGGATAGAATAATAGGGATTTTTTTTTGTTAGTTTAAACTTAAAATCCATTGGGATCTTTGGACGGAAACAATTGAGTAATGTTTGTATGTATCACCTAAAACTAAATAAGGTAGGGTTAAGTATATATAAATGATCGGGATTAGGAGAAAAGTTGAAATGCGGTTGACTGTGTGTCCGTCTGTCTTCCGTTCCAGCTGTATGGAGTAAGAATTTGGATATCTTGATGAAACTTGATATGCGGGTTCCTTAAAACAAAAAAATTACGAGTTCGTAAATGGGTGTAATCGGACTACTGTCACGCCCACAAAGCGGCGTAAATCTACAAAGTGCCATAACTAAGGAATAAATAAAGATATAAAACTCTAATTTGAGACAAGAGGATCGTAGTAGTAAGAAGCACCTGTAGACGAAAGCTTTTGGGCGCGATCCCGCCCTTTAATAAGTCCTCCTAAACCTATAAGGCTAGAATAACCAAATTCGTCAAGCCCAATCAGTATAAGAATTTCTATCGACATTGTAAAAAGTGATGAAATTTTACCTCTCATATCTCGGGAATCGACCAACCAATTTCGAAAAAATTTAGTATGTTTTATTTCGTTCATATTCCTATGTGACAGTGCGAAGATAGGCGAAATTGAACTACAACCACGCTTACCTCCCGTATACCAAAATTTTAAACTACATTTGAATCTTTCACTTTCCAGTACACATGTCAAGAATCAATTAATATAACGGCAAAAAATTTAAGTACAACTAATATCTTCCTCAAAGTATGCCGGACCAGAATCGACGATTAACAGTCAGAGATCTTATTGGCATCGTTGTAATATCGGTCGGTCGTGAAAAGAAAAAGTGAAAGCACGATTGGTTCCAAAAACAATATTTTTCTTCAAAAAACCGTGTCGCGTTATAATTTGTGAAACATTGCTTTCATTATCCAGTTAGTGGATATCGCGAAACCTATTTTTACTGGCGAAGCTATTCGTATAAAGAGGCCGTTGCTTACTGCTGCTTTCTGTGCGAGTTTTTCGCTAAACTATTTTTCACCAATATCGTGCCAAAACCATCATACACTTGATTTAGCTCCGTGTGACTTCTGGCTATGCAGCAAACTCAAACAGCTGTTCTGGTTAAACCGTTTTGAGTCAATTGAAGACATTAAACGTGAATAGTTAACCACATTGAAAGCTATTCCGGAAATTAATTTTAACAGCAGTTGCGAAGATTGGAAAAAAGTTGGCACAAGTGTATGGGGGAAAAAGGAAATTACTTTGATGGGGATGACATACTTTGAAGAATAAATTAAGAGTTTTAAAATTATGAACAAAGTCTTACTTATTTTTTGCTTATGGTAGTGTATCAGACTGTTTATAATAAAAACGACAATTTCACTGAAAGTTTTCGAAGAATATTACAGATATTGGCAATACCAACATAAACTCAGTTTTTATACTCTCACAACATTCTTTTTTATGTGTGTTTGTGTTTGTTTTGTTCCCCTTAAAGTTGTTTCTAGCACCTAAAGAAGCATTACATAGCACTTAAAGAAACATTTTAATTAAGTTCTACTATAAAAATAACTTACAAAAAAGTAAAAAATTATTTAAAAATGTACACTTTTAATTTTTTTTATATTCAGCGGTACTATATCTTAATAAACCCCAAATATAGAATTACAAAAGCAAACCTTGTACGAAAAAAAGGTATTTTCTTATCCTGTTCATAATTCAATCAATGTTGTTCATAATTAATCAAAAAATCATGAAGTAAACTTTAAAACAAAGAACGAAAATTTTTTTGTAGAGTCGTATAATCGGTCGGTGACTTTGGCACAACGTCAATTTCGTCTCAATTTCCTGGCCGTCCGACGCCTAGTGGTGAAACACTGCGACGTTTTGCCGATCGGCTCGAAGAGACTGGCACAACAGGAAATTTTGCCAAGCAGACCCCGGAATAGGCGTTCTGTAGAGAATATTGCTGCAGTTGCCCAGGATGTCATGGAAGCGCCGTCGGCATAGACCAGACGACGTGCCATGCAAATGGGTATCAGTCGACGGTGTTTACAGCGAATTTTGGTACAAGATTTCAAGTTGTTGCCGTACAAAGTCCAGACGGTGCATCTGCCGTTAGTTACTGACCGCCAATCGCGTCTAACATACACTCAAGCCATCCTTAATCACCACCAAGAGGAGGACAATTTTTCACCAAAAATAATCATGAGTGATGAGGCCTATTTTCATCTTAGCGGGTAGGTAAATAAGCAAAATTTACGCTTCTGGGGCACTGAAAATCCGAGTGTCACCCACGAGGGGCCATTACACCCGCTCAAAGTCACTATAAAGAGTGCTGTTTTCGCTGGATGAGTCATTGGACCTTTTTTCTTCGATGACGTTGCGAGCCAAACGGCTATTGTGAGTGGTGAGTGCTACAGAGAAATGATCAACGAGTTCATTTTGCCGCAGCTTGATGAATTGGGTTTGGAAGACATGTGGTTCCAACAGGACGGTGCAACGGCACACACTGCAAGGGCCACAACCGATATGCTGAAGGATGCATTCTCCGGGCTCCTAATCTCCCGTTTTGGCGATTTGCACCGGGCAGCAAGATCGCCTGATTTGACCGCTCCAGACTACTAATTACAGCCACAAAACATCGGAAGGTTAATTATATAAGTATATCCCACAATTACTACAAAAGAGACCACCTTAATAAAGGAAATCCTTTACGATTAGAGCAAGTCAAACACATTCAACCAAATTTAAATGCGGACCACAGTCTGTAAGAAAATTTCCTCATATTAAGAATTTGTAAAATCGGATCAAGACTTCCCCTTATTCTCATTTACCAAAAAAAGAAATTTTCGAACTTCCAATTGAATTATACCAAATATAACGGAGTTACTCGTATCATGAAATTCAGAAAGCGCCCTTTTTAGTAAGAGCGTGTCTTCATACTTTCGCGCTTACTTGGGTAATCTCAAAAGTTAATGCAATCTGCTCAAACCTTCCCTTAGCCTCAATACATCCTTATTATCTTGTGATATATAAAATTACTTCTATAAAACTGGGCGGCGTCACCTCTATAGTCATGCTTTTGAATTTGTTTAAGAGTTAAACATATTAATACTGGTAGGTTTCACAATTTTTAAATTGCACATTAAACAATACATCGAAGCGAATTAAAATTTAATTAAAACCTGTTAAAAACTTTTATTACGTACAAGTTAAGTCCGTTCTTGCGGTCAGGCTGTTGTTGTAATTAATTGAAGCAGTTCAAATAAAACTTTAATGAAATGTGAATTACAAAACTTCAAACCACAAGCTGTTAAAAAAGCTAATTGTAGAAGCAGATCGTGTTTGTCAAACTAGTTAACACATACTTTTTTTGTTTCGCTAACTGTCAAACACTAATTTATTCTGTAGAATTTAAGGTAATTGTAAGCTCATTAGTTTTTGTAAACTTTATATATATAGTATAAGTAATCTACTGATTTATATATTTAACGATTACAAAGTTTGATTCCTCTTGAAGTCTTACCTGCGTTATTAAGAGTTTCTTTAAATAATAGTTCATATATTCTACAATTCTTATGCTGTTTATTTGATTGTGAAAGATATTAAAATAGTTACTTATTATATATTTATGCAAGAAGACATTAACGCAGAGAAATCGAGTACCTTAAATTTAAGACAGCCCGATGAATACATTGTGCTAAAGGATCTCAGCTCCTAACTAAAGGGTTCTATGCGTTGCCAACTTGATTTCATTCCTATTTCCAAAAATATTGACATTTGTCTGGACTTAACCCCCTTTCTAATAATATTCTTTTCGACTTTGACGTAAATACGGTATTAAAATTTTATTGGAAGCGTCGTCTATTCGAGCACCATTAACACACACTGTGGTAGTATATGTATTGTCGAGTTATGTGTAGGAATAGACATTCCTATCCTATACGTACATAATGTTTTTTATGATGTGATTGTGGATTGTGGTCATGTCTTAAATGGAAACATCTCCATTAACATTGACATTGAGAAAGCAGTCTTAAATTCGTTATTTTTTCCAATGAAATTTATTTGTATGAACATATTCAAACTTAAACTTTACAATCCCTTGGATTCTTAAACCGGCAAAAATGTTTTCGTTTTTATTCGTAAATGAAATTGTCACTGTATTTAATTGAAAATACATATTACATTAAATCTGCAAAAGAAATAAAAAAAACGATTTAAGAAATTTGAATTTTTGTAGTACATTTCAATTATAATTTCAATGATTTAATATACATTTATGTTGCTTTGAATATTATGTCTGAACTGATTTTATGATATAAAATTCATGTACATATGTAAATACTCTTTAGCAATTACCCGTCTGAAAAACAAGGCGGCGAAGGCCGATGAATTGCCGGCCAAGCTTTCTAACATGACGGCGAAGAACTGATAAAGAGCATATATCAGCTTCTTTATAGAATATGGTCGGACAAAAGCATGACCAACGATTGGAATTTAAGTGTACTCTGCTCAATCTACAAAACAGGAGGCCTCACTCTCTGCATCAAATACCGTGGCTTAAGCCTATTAAACATCGTGTTTAAGGTTCTATCGAGCGTACTATGTGAAATATTGAAGCCCATCGTTAACAAACTAATTGGAATCTATCTTGGAAAAGACCCGTAAAAAGAAAATCGATACACCCCACCACTTCGTCGATTTCAGAGCATTTGATTTTGACAGTACAAAAAGGTGCAGTCTTTTTGGTATCCTCGCAAAACTAATACGGCAGTCTAAGCTGACATTGAGCAACACCAACATCTCCGAGCCGGTCGATACTGAACGAGGTTTCAGGTAAGGCGACTCTCTTTCCTGTGACTTCTTCAACCTACTTCTGGAGAAAATAATTCGACCTGCAGAGCTAAACAGAGAAGGTATAAGAGTGTACTGCTATAAAAATGTACAGCTGATTGCGTTCGCCAATGATATTGATATCATTGGTTTCAATACCGTTCCTTTAGTTCTACTTTCTCTAGAATGGATTAGACAGCGAAGCAAATGGGTCTTGTGGTGAACGAGGACAAGACGAAATATCTCCTGTCAGCAAAGCAACAGTCATCGCGACTAGACTCCTACTTCACTGTTGGCACTCTGCTGAAGTCCCCCGATAAGATCAGGAGCAATCTTCGCTCCTATCGGGKCATCAGTCTCCTTCCGGTRCTTGGAAAAGTGCTGGAAAGAGTAATGGTKGAACGGCTTCAGGAGCAAWCKAGCAGTATTTGGTCAGATAGACAATACGGTTTCAGAAGAGGACGCAGCGTAGAGGACGACTGGATGTATGTCTAGAATGCTGTTAGGGCGAATGTCAACAAATATGTTCTTGGTATATTTGTTGACTTCAAGGGAGCATTCGACTATCTGATCTGSGATCGGGTAACTCAACGATTAGAGGAAYTSAACTGTCCAGAAATTACTCTGTGGAGGAGTTATTTTTCGGACAGAAAGGCCTCTATCGTTGGGATGAATGGGAGCATTGAGACCAGTGTGACTCGCGGCTGTCCACAGGGATCCATCTGTGGTCCATATATATGGAACCTCATGATGGACTCCCTGYTGGCACAGCTGGAGCCACTCTGTGAATGTTCTGCATACGCGGATGACCTTCTTATTTTARTAGGAGGTCGTTCACGTAGCGAAATAGAACGGGCGGGTAGTCAATTTCTCKAAATTGTCCACAATTGGGRCGTTGGTGTGGGGGTAGACATTTCGATGGATAAAACGGTGACAATGCTGTTGAAAGGCAAATTGTCACCGGTACGTCCACCAATCGTCCGGGTAAATGGGGTCAGCATCAGGTACGTGACKCAGGTCAAATACTTGGGGCTGACTATGAGTGAGAGAATGAGTTTCMCTCCCCATTTAGCAATTTTGAAGGAGCGACTGCAGGGAACGGTGGGTAAAATACGACGCACTTTGAGGAGTGATTGGGGTCTCGGACGTCGTGCTGTTCGCACCATATATMGGGGTTTGTTTGTGGCCTGTGCCACTTACGGCGCCGCTGTATGGTGGGAAACAGCTACGATAGTCTTGGGGCGTCAAAAGCTCCTCTCAATACAGCGTTTTATAATGCTTGCTTGCTTGCCTGTATGTCGCACCGTCTCAACGGAAGCAATGCAGGTGCTGTTAGGAGCTCCCCCGCTTGATCTGATTGTCATACARAGAGCTGTTGCATTCAGATTAAGGAGAGGTTTGAGTGTGTCATTGTTCCAGAATGAHTGGATTTCTGACAATGATGCACAGAGGGAGGGATATCTAGGAAGCAAGAGGCTCCTAGATGAAATAGTTAGGAATAAGTGGCAAAACCGTTGGAACAATAGCAGCAACGGTCGAGTGACTTACCAATACATCCAGGATGTCAGGTTTGTGGAAGGAAACCCCGACTTCAGATTCTGTCTGAGCTCGGGCTTCCTATTCACGGGGCATGGTCCTCTGAATGCTTTCTTGCATAGGAGGAACCTATCGGAAACACCCGAATGTGCGTGTGGAGCACGAAATGAGGATTGGGTACATGTCATTGCAGAATGCGCAATATACTCAGACATCAGGAGCTTTAGGGAAATGGGGATTAGTTATATAAATGGAAGGCTAGATGTGAGCGGTGTGATCTCCACTAGCTGGAATGCCGAACTGTTAGGGACGTTTGAAAGGTTTGCGCGTGAGTTATTTAGGCGGCGAAGACAATTAGCTGAAAAGTTAGGTTAGGTTAGCTTAGTTACATTAGGAAATAGGAAAGGGGATTATTGGGTGCATGGGATGGGAGTATGGGGTCTAACCCCTGGTCACCAGTCCAGAGCAGTATGGAAGCTCAACTGGTAGTAGTTTCGGCTACGAAGTCTGACCGGAGACTTAATTCTGGTACCACGGGGAGCAGGAGCCCTTGGAGTTCGCTCCAACCTGCTCATGCGGTAGGCCCCTTGGGGAGTATYGTRGTGGTTGTGGTTTATACCCAAATGCGGGAAGAGTGCTTCGATCACTCAATGTGGAGTTGCATTGCAACCGGGTGCCGGACCCAAAGTACGGCAGAGGTTTTAGATRGGCCTCGAACCCTACCAAGGTGGTTAGTGTGTCCATTCCACACTGCTCAATAATTGTTACTTTGTGTACAAGTTCACAACAATTGGTTGGAAATCAGGAATAAAATAAATAATTTTCATTCATAAGTGTACACTAAAAATTCTGTCATATGATTCCACAAAATAAAGCGATGGTTACTAGAGCTTTTTAGCATGTAATTTTAATTATTACACTGCGTACTGTTTTTACGGCTATATTAAAAGAGGAGATATGAAAATAATGGATCTTTTCTCGCTACTTTAACGAGTTTGTCTCATAATTGAATTCAGTAGAAATATGCTTATTTTACAGTTTGTTGAATGAAAATACTCTCTTCATAAAGCGCAGTTGCTCCAGTTGTAAGTATAGAGCAGCCATTTGGTGTAGTAGTGTTATGTCATATACACCATGCCAATAAAGTATGGGGAATTTATAAGTAAAACGAAAATTTTTCAATCATCATCCAAATTTATTTTATCGCCTTCAAATTAACCTACATTTGAAGCGATGAACATGTGCCAACGATTCCTTCAACCGACAAAACATTCTTTATAGGCACTTTCCGGAATGGACTTCAGGTCTCGCGTCGAATTTGTTTTGATGAAATTTGATCTCTCACGTATACGCAATGGAATACAGCTGTAGCTCTCTGTAAGAAGAACCTTTATATAGAAGCTCAGTGTAGATGTGTGTGTTTCATTGTTTAAGTTACCGTGCCGCAATAATTTTGTTCTCATCTCCTAGAGATGCATCATAAAATGAAAAATGACATAAATTTCAAATTTGATTTTATGGTACTCACGATTTGCACTGATTGGTTGTGGCGAATTTAATGAATGTGCTCCAAATAAAATAACAATTAAGCAATCTCTGTCATTGCATAGATAAATTTTATGAAGAGCATTCTTAAAGCAGCTTTCGGGTGACAGCATACACTGACGAGGTTGTTCTTATGGCTAAATGGCCAAGTAAATCGAAAATCCTTTAATTTACTAGGAGGTGTAACAATTTTTAAAGACAGTATCACTTGTAATCAAACGCAACTTGAAATGACCCAAGCCGTTAAAACTTTGTGTTTAGAATTTTCGCGAGAAAATCCAACATTCTGTAAGTGACGAAAACGTTAAATTTGCGTTATCTCAATGACAATGAAGAGATAATAAAAATGTATCTTTGTGCCCATAACTAGTTGCAGAATTTTCGAAAATCTGACTGACATTATTCCATATGATTGATGATTGTGTGGGATGTACCTTAATGAAATCCAAAGAGTACGTAGTTAGGATGTGGCACGGGCAAAAATAAAACGTGCTTAGAAACCGATTTCAGTTTGTAACAATGACACCAAAAGCATTAGCCGGTACGTACCGTTCACGAAGAGGAAAAATGTAATATTAAGTGCGAAGCAATTAGCAAACCTAAACCTATATTAACGCCGCCATTGCGTATTAAAGAATTACGTTATGTAAAGCATCTTAATCATGAATCAGAATATTCTAACTTCTTCACGATCGGGAAATGGAACGTGTGCTTCATCGGCATCAATAGGGAATCAGGTTCCCCATCTTTGGTGTAATACTTTCACCAGCAGGCAGGAGAAGAGTTTCCTCCATGCTTAGTATGATTTGGGCATCAGTCACCTCTGAGAGTTCTACAAAAAGATGCTCTTCATACTCATGCTTTTCGATTTCTCCCTTATTTTGTCTGCAAATTCGTATCGCTTCCCTCTTCAACTCTTGGTAATGAAGATGAAGTAATGAAAATATTGCTGCCGTTCAGCCACCTTTTGCGAAGACCCCAATTTATCGATTCCAAGATGGCCTCAAGAAATTGAGAAAGGATTTGGATTTGAAACAAATAAAATTTTTCTGAAAATTTAACTGAAGCCACTGAACCACCGTAAATACCCTTGGAACAACTAGAAAGCGATGAGTGATGCGTAAATAAACAAAACTGTCGATTCTTGTGCGAAGAAAATTCATGAATTATTCATGAACAACTAATACATTCGCCAAAATTGACAGATTGGTGTGGTTTTGGTTTAGTGGAATTATCGGTCTCTACTTCTTTCCAAAATGAAGCTCGTGACACCTTTACTGTCAATGTAGTGCGGTATAGGTCGATGATAACCAACTTTTAAGGGCGCAATTGTAATAAGTTGATCTTGACAATATCTGGTTCCAAAAAAGATGAGCCTACATGTTACAGAACACGTGCAACAATCGAATTATTGAAGTTTGAGTCAGAAGTTTGGAGATTCGATTGTTACAAGAAATTATGAAAATAAATGGCCTCCCATAAGTTGTTATTTAACACCATTCGACTATTTTTTATGTTATAGAAGACAATGGTTTTTAGCAATAAACCAGACTCTTTTCAAGGTAAAGAATTCAATATTGTACGTGTTATTCATGATATACGACTGGATTTAGTAGAAAAAGTACTCAAAGATTGGGTTAATCGAATTCGTTCCTGCAAAAGAAGTCGTGGGCACTATTTTTTTAAGAAATCATATCACTCTTATTGGAAACGCCTTTATTTAAATGAAGGATTAGCGAAATATCTATAAGAAATCAAGTTTATATCAAATAAATATCATTGATGAGTTCTGTAGAAACTAAAAACGATTTATATCAATTAGTGTGGTGTGAAAACGTAGTTAATTCAGTAGCCTAGTGGAAGGGCAAGTGAATGTTAATTCAATTAAGTGATTTGTTGCATGGCGAAAATCGGTAGAGAGTGAAATTAAAGAATCAAAAATAAATAAACTGGTATATATAGAGGGAGTACTGAAATAGATTAAATGATTTTGATCGGTCCGTTTGTATCGCAGCTATACCTGTATGCTACAGTGATCCGATCTTAACAATATCTTCGGAGATTGCAGCATTGCCTTTGGCAACTATCCGTGCCTAATTTCTTGAAGACATCTGGCCGAATGTAAAAGTTTTCTTTACAAAAATCTTATGCCGATCGTTGTGTTTGTATGGAAACTATAACTATGTAGTATTTTATTATCTGTAGCATGTGTTTTATAAGAAATTTTTTGGTCGCTACTTTACGACTTTGGTTACACATTCCATACCGAATTGGTTGGTTGAGTTAGCTTCAAATGTTTGGAATATACAAGTTGTATGTACATTTAACTTAACTAAATGTTAATGTAAAATGTAAAATTTACTTAGTAGAATTGTGAAAAAGACCGCTTCACTAGTTTCTAAGAAATCGTGAGTACCGTCTTTGGAAATAGTGTTTGGAGAAAAAACACGATCAAAGATTAAAAAAGTCGATCGGTCCTACCCAACAGTTCTATCTGCTATACTTTTATAACTATTCACTTGAAACATTGGGAAAAAATTCTAGACATATCATTTTCCTTAAAATATTGTATATAAAAGCAAGTAAGGAAGGGCTAAGTTCGGACTCAACTTGAAAGAATCAAAGGCAGGAAAGTACATTAAGTTGCTAAACGTCAACCAGAAAATATTTAGATACACATATAGTATATAACTCATACGTAGACTGACATATTCAGCACAATGTTTGTTAGAAAAACGAAAATCATTAAATTTTGTATATGGGAGTTGCGACAGTACCGATCCAGTTTTTCCACTTTTACCAATACCACATACTATTAACACGTTACACATACGAATAATCCCTTGCTTTCATTAAGTTACCTCACATATCATCCCCGATCATATATGGGGAGTAAATTGACTTTCACTAGGAAGTTCGAAATCTGTGTGTGTGGATACATATACGAGGAATATAAACTCTGAGGTCCTAATCTTGAATACTTTTTGTGGCAGTTGGACAATTTTTGGTCATAAGATGGCACAGTTATAGACAGTATTTATGTAAAGTTTCATTCTGTTGCATTAAATGTTGGAATATGGAGTTTAAAATTTAGTTATATGACATAGAAAATGTGAGAAAATTGTCAAATACCAAATTTGGTTGAAATCTATATTGCAGGTACCGAGATATCAGACTTCACTTGAAAGTGGACGGTACCAGGCGTATCGTCCATTTTATACTCAGGGCTCTATAAAGTCTTCTTATCCTTGCGTGTAAAATTTTATTTTATAGTTTACTTCGTTATTGATTTATAGCACTTTTCTTAGTTTCTAACAGTACTATTGTATGGGGAGTGAGCGGAGTTATCTTCCAATTTCCAATATCAAAATTATTTATATTACAATGACCGTTCTACTTAATGGCCTTCCTATAGTGAGATGGCGTTGAGAACATTATGGATGGTTTGCAATGCCACATTTTCTTTAAATCAATTTTATCCAGTTCCAAGACAAGAATCGATCTTTTAGTAGTTTCGATCAATACCTTGCTGATGGAGAGTGTTATATGCGATTTCATAACATTAACAAAGTAAAATTATTCTACAAAGTTCAGTTTGCTTCAATAATCATAATAGTTTGAAGATACTTTGTTAGAGTAGTTTTTATAC
>NW_017537153.1:110762-129350 GCF_001853355.1 Bactrocera latifrons
AAAATGGCGGAAGCCGAAAACCTATAAAGTGTCATAACTAAGCCATAAATAAAGATATTGAAATCAAATTTGGCACAAAGGAGTTAGGGAGGGACATATTTGGACGTAATTTTTTTTGGAAAAGTGGGCGTGGCCCCACACCCTACTAATTTTTTTTTACATATCTCGAAAACTACTATAGCTATGTCAACCAAACTGTGCAGAGTCGTTTCTTTAAGGCATTTCCACATACATCTAAAAATGGAAGAAATCGGATAATAACCACGCCGACCTCCCATACAAAGGTTATATTGAAAATCACTAAAAGTGCGTTAACCGACTAACAAACAACGTCACAAACACTAAATTTTACGGAAGAAATGGCAGAAGGAAGCTGCATCCAGGCTTTTTTTAAAAATTGAAAATGGGCATGGCGTCGCCCACTTATGGACGAAAAACCATATCTCAGGAAGTACTCTACCGATTTCAATGAAATTCGGTGTATAATATTGTCTTAACACCCTGATGACATGTACCAAATATGGGTGAAATCGGTTCAGAACCACGCCTGAAATCTCGATTATCCCTTTATCATGCGAGAGTATAAAATGTTCGGTGACACCCGAACATAGTCCTTCCTTACTTGTTTACTCATATGCTAGATGTCATCATTATTTGGATTGGAGTAGGCGCGGCATATGATAAATCAACACCTTTAGCACAGTCTGAGACCTTGGCCAAGTACCAACATACCATATATTCGTAGACATATTATAGTAAAGAAAAAGTCAAGTAATAAACAGAACTGCTGTAAAGCATATGAGTCCCTGTGTGTATAAATTGTAACTTTTTCAGTGAGATAAACAAGATTATTATTGCCAAGTTTATTAAAATACGCGCCTAACGTTTTTTTTTTAAATTTTATTGCAAGTAGTATTCTAAAACAATTAAAAGCTCTAGTTAAATATTAAATTTTAATGCAATATAACTTAGCTGTAAAGTCAATATCGTGTAAATACGATTTATCTAAGGAAATGATTTTTTCCATTATATCCTTCCAGAAAAGAAATTGACAAGCACAGCGAATCCTCGAAACTCTTCGTTAATTTCACAATTTGCGCTCTTGAAGTAATTTCTATGCTAACACATTCTATTACTGCGCCGAACTAATTTAAATGACATCTGCTACTATGTACCTACAGGCTCACACGTTTAATAAGAATATGTATGTAAGTATAATTGGTATGAGCTTGTGTGTACATAAATCGTATCAAGTGTTCAATATAGGTGTTGTTTAACCATATTTTCCAAAGACACATTGAACATTACAATTTGATGCTATTAAGGGGCCCGAAGTAAACAGACTTAGCCCCTTTTATTGAATTTTTTACTTCCACCTTAAGCGTCATATTTAAATAATCGAATCGCTATACTTCATATTCGAAGCCATTTTTGTGAAAACGCTTTTCGCATTTGCACTCTGATTTATATTTGTACAGCGTACTTGAAAACACAGCCACCTACTAAGTGTAGGTTACACAAATATCAAACAAAGAAGTCTTTACACTGCGAAAATGAGAGAAGAAGACGAAAACCGGGCCCACACCCCATATGCATGTTGTATTGCATAATACTAAAAGTGTCATAATTCGCTCAATAAATAGAATGACAAGAAACTGTTTGAGAAGCAGGTACAAAAATTGGACAAAGTCATGCCATTATTCACCTTTAAGTGAAATTCTATTTCTTCTGATGTGTTTCGACCTTTTTTTTCACAAAATTTATGTACCAAATTTTAAATAGGACAACTACAATTTTTTACTCAATATGATTCCTTCACCTTCCTTATCATTCTTTCACTTTACCATTTATAAATCCAGAGCAAACGGAATTAGTGTATATCAGCTATTACATTTCACATCTAAATATTTTCGAAATTGGACTTAACTTTTAAAGCCCCATATACCGAATATGCGAGCTATAGTGTATATTGCTGACTTTTTATCGAAAATATCGGTAAATCTGTGAGATATAGATTCGAAATTAGTCAAAATATTTTCATGATAGCAAATGGGCAAAATCGAGACAACGCTGACTAGAATACTATTTGGTTCAGCGTGTGAGTAATGATTTTAAAATTAAATGGAAATATGTTCTCAAGTATGCTCTAGTAATGCTGAAAATTAATGCAATGCGACCTTTGCCAAGCACCAATATAAGTGTTATGGTGATTCCATAATTTCCATCTTTTCCTATATTTATGATTATTTCCACTCGATTGGCTGTTCCTTTTTTTTTTCAAACATATTTATTTTCCAGACGATTTTTATATTTATAATATTCACTGACGTGAAAATTTAGTAACTAAGTGAGTCTATGGCTCAATAGTTGTGTCTTGTGTGAATATTATTTTCCAATTTCAGGTAAACTTAAATCTGCATTTCTGTACCATACAAAACTGAAGTGCGAGCAATAAGAACCTAAACTCAACGACTAGAAAGAAAAACAATTATTTGCAGTACAGAAATCGATTAAACGAAGCGAAAAGGTAATTACAATTAATTTTTTACTTATGCTCATTAAAATTAATCAATTTTCAAATTTACTCTTATATTTTGCATTCATGCATCGTCAGCAATTTAATTTTATATTTGCATAACCCATTTAATTTATTAATGAATAAATTAATAATGTTTTTGCTGGATTAGTTTGTTTGTACTTCCGACATTTCTTCGGTTAATTACTGAAAATATGAATTTTTTTGATTTTATGGTTGTAGTTTTAACTAATGGTCTAATTAATTTAAATTTAAAACATGTTTATCTCACAAAAAACAGTAAATTTAGCCTTTTAAACTTCAATATTAAATGTGTAAAATGTGTTTTACAAACAAAGAAAAATTGCAACCACTGAACTGATTCTGTTTAAACTTGCTATTTGAAAAGTGATGCAAATAGTAATAAGTTCATAAGGTTTATATATGCATCTAAAATATCAGTACGAACTATAAAATCGTTCGTCAAATGCAAATAATTGCATTACTTCATTTTTTATGGTAAAGATTCTTCTATGAAGAGCAAATTAAAATCATTTTAAATCAATTTTACTATTGCTGTATTATGGTGGCTACGATATCAGTTAAAACATTTGGACGATTACCTAATTGCAATTAGCATATTTAATGACATAATTGCAGTACTGTTTACTATGACATCTTCCATATGGTAAGCACTCATACTCAACCACTACATTAATCTTTGCAAGTACAAACATAGAATTACATAGTATATATGATGAACTATAAACTATTAAGGAGATAAATTGTTTTAAAGCAAACCAAAAACGACAATAGAATTATTACTGTGTAGATTATTTAGGCTGTGTATATATGTACATATACAAAATATATTCTAAAAAGGCACTTAACGATTAATAATACTTAACACCTTCTCTCCAAGCCAACAATTCAATCTTCAAATACTTAAGTTGTTTAGATCGGACCTCTATAGCATATAGCTGCCATAAAAACTGACCAATCAAAATAAAGTCTTTGTATGGAAAACTTTTTCATTTGAGGAGATATTTTTACGAAATTTGGTATAGATTTTTGTACATGTCAACGCTATCTCAGAACAAATCCGAATAAATTGATCTGACCGGATTACTATAGCATACAGCTGCTATACAAACTAACCAATCAAAGTAAAGTTAATAGGACCTTTTCGATTTAAAAAGGGTATAATAGTTTTCGTGCTTTATACTATGGCAACATGTTGCAGCGGATTATAATAATTTTGTTCACTTACAACTGCCTGAGACTGGTTACTGTCTGTCCGTTTATCAGTGCGAGCTGTAACTAATACTTTCGTCCCTTCTTACGACAGTGCGAAACAAATTTAATTCGGATGATACCCCCCATATAACGTGTTTCTTAATAACTACTAAAACTGCGATAAAACAATAACCAAATGAAAATGTATAAAGGGCTTTATAGGAAGTGATACCAATATTGGGAGATGGGCGTGACTCCGCTCACACTAAGGGTAGCGGTTGCTAATTTCAAAGAAATTCGGTATATAACGATACTATAGCACTTCTAAGTTATGTCATGAAAATTAATATATATGGCATGCCAATACCACAGGCAAGAATAAGTAAAATCGGCTCGTTACTATCCCTACTCCCACTATGTATAATGACTTTTTTCTAAGCACCCTTATGCTGAATATGTCGGTCAGTGCATAAGTTATATAAAGAATATGTATATATAACATTGCTTGGATTTCGATTCTCCGGTTATCGTTTCACATTTTAAGACATTTCCCTGGTTTTGATTCTTGCAAGTTGCAAGAGTATAAAATGCTCGGTTGCATCCCTACTCAGCCCTTCCTTATTCGGTTTGCTTACTGTAAAGCGGTATTTTAAATTATCTATGAATATACAATATATAAAAAAGAAAACACTTAAACTTCGGTTGCAAAGAATCTTATCAAATGAAAACCTTTCCATATAATAATTTGATCCGGGCATAACTATCTTTCAAGGTCTTCTACACTTCTTGAAATAAGATCATACTAAAACTTGTAAGATTAAAATTCATCAAACAAATTCGAAATGGTCAAATAGGGGAATTATTTATCTTTTTCATTTTATATTTTTTTAGGTTCCTGACCTCTGTTACCTGTAAAATTTGCTCTGCCATCGCCAGCAGCAAGTACATGAAGCTATAGCTTCAGTCAAAAAGTAATGGTAGAACTGTCACCCCTTCCTGCATTGATAATTTTGTCAGAAGTGCAATTAATTGTGAAGACTGCGTCACAGAAGCTTTAACCAGCTGGTAAAGCTTTGTCCTTGACTGTGGTTTAGTCGTAAGTATGTAGATCCTACAATAAACGGTTAATTGAACATAAATACATTCTGTGATAGGTATCTACAAGCAATCTACTCAGCAATAAACCTGTCTACAACATGAACAAGCACATAGCATACTCATTGAAAGATACGAGCTACCACTTATCTATTTCCCTGATTAGTTAATTAATTACGCTCTCCTGTCGTATGCTTCATCGTTGGACTTGTTAATCGTTTGATACAGTAAGAAGTTATTAAGATGCGTAACAACGTTAAATGGACATAAGTATCAATCTGTATAACTCTCTAGCTAATTTTTTAAAATGCAGTAGAGCTTTATTAAATTTGAGTTTTAAATGACGACTGAATTCAAAATTCATTTTGTTCACCCTTCTTGTAAAGTGTTCCAAATCATTTATGTCACGGCGAATATCGCATTCGATGGAACGATGAGCTGTACGAGTTATACGACGACATTGACATAGTTCAGCGAATTAAAAGACAGCGGCTACGCTGGCTAGGTCATGTTGTCCGGATGGACGAAAACGCTCCAGCTCTGAAAGTATTCGACGCAGTACCCGCCGGGGGAAGCAGAGGAAGAGGAAGACCTCCACTCCGTTGGAAGGACCAAGTGGACCTGGCTTCACTTTGAATATCTAATTGGCGCCACGTAGCGAAAAGAAGAAACGACTGGCGCGCTGTTGTTAACTCGGCTATAATCGCGTAAGCGGTGTCTACGCCAATCAAGAAGAAGAAGACAGTACTATTTTTTTCCATCTACCTAGCTTCTCTAGTACTCGTATAGTCAACAATGAAGCATGATTATGGGTATCACTAAAATTTTATTGTCATTGAGTCCAAGTGAACTTTAAAAGCTTTTCAATTGATGATATTTAATTTAATTTATGTGTAATATAATATAATGATAGTAAATAATATGCTTATTTGTAAGCGATTTTATTTTTTAATAATATAAGCTTTTTAAGCAGAGAAGGTTCTTATATTTTTTATAAATACACATATAATATAACTCACAAACTGACCCACATATTCACCCTAAGGTTTGGTAGAATAACGAAAATCAGTATAAGTAGTATTTTAATAAATTTTAAATATTTTCAGCATAACTTCATATTGTTAATGGACATAGATTCCGTTATTAACATGTGGTATTGCCAAATAGGATAAAGATATAGCAATTAAATATAGTGCATGAATATAATATAATTTAATAAAATACCAAACGTAATTTTGATCCATTCACTACTTCACTTTACACCGCAACACTTTTCAATAAAAAGGCTAAAGTCCTTTCAAGCTAAAGGAGTATAAAAATTCGGCTATACCCGAACTTAGCCATTCCTAACTTGTTTACATATCTATTTTGGCTTTTTTGAACAGTTCAAATAAAACAGTTCTGGATACAATTCATAACTTTTAACAGAGTTGCAATAATTTTACGTATAATTAAGAGGTCCTTAAATGACCGAGCTGCCGTTGACGTGCTATCCAAATGCAAACATTAACTGTCATGACTTAACAACAGCGACCTTGTTTTTGCACCGGCTATGTCTGGCAGACTGCCTGGTTTATGGCGCGCCTAGCCAATTGTATTAGTATATATGTGTTTGCGTGTACGTCTTTTATAGGACCGTTTTTTTATATTCTCATCGTTTACAACCGTGATTAATTTGTTTACCATAAGCTGATATTATAAAATGCTGTTATTGTTCATTCACTCATAAATGCAATTGCATGGATCATTAAATAAATGCCAATGACAAGTTAAATGGTATTGCCATATCATAAAAGCATTCATAACTTTAAAATATTACTTTGTTATTTTAAGCTCTTTGTTTCTTGTTTTTAAAATGAGACTCCCATGACATGGACATAAGCCGATATTTTTCTTTTATGACACCTCTTTTTCTGTTTTATATTGTACACATATAAGGAATACTAAATTTGGGTGGAACCGATCATTAATTCTTCCAATTTTCAAAGATTAAATCCGGTTGCAAACGGTGTGGGCCTCAATTTGTCTCATAACTATATCCGGAATATTAGATCTTAAACCTCGGCCTCGACCGTTAATTTATATTCAGCCCTGAATCCAAGCGTCTTAAAGTCAGCAAGAAGTCGAAAATCATTATATAGGGTTTATTTGGGCAAGGAGAAGGTCCGGGTTGAGTGCGTTAACTTTTGACATTACTTAAGTACAGGGTGGCTGATGAATTTTGCTACATTAAGAAACTCAAATAATTTTTTTTTTTCAGTGCATGGAATTCATTTTTCTTTTATTCATGTTAAAGCACATTCAATTTTATTAAATATAGCAGAATTAGTTTTAAAAATAATGGAATTTAAATTCCCCCTTGCTCGTTGATGCATGTGCGGCATCTTACCAAAAATTATTCATTACTGCTTGGAGAGTTGAGCCAGGAATAGCCGCAATTGCTTCTCGAATGGATTGCCTTAGTTCATTGAAAAAGTCAGGTGCAGTAAGGTCAGGCGACCTGGGTGGCCAACGGAATGTGGAGTTTCTGGATATCAGCTTATTGGGAAATTTTCGTCCCAATTCTGTCATCAGTTCCCATTGCGAATTCAGTGTGTACGGTCACAAAACTTAGTGCGTACGATTGAGGTAGTGCGAGTATAGTCGAAAAGTGTATTTGCATTCTTGTCCGTGCATTTTTGTAAACATATTATCGTGTGTAATAAAAAGCGCAAACGCAAAAGCAAAACCCCGACTTGATGGTTAGTGAGCACGTTGTAAACGTCGGTATATGTGATAACAGTGGAGGCTGGCAAAACGCGTACCAGCCCAAAGCAACGAAATGTAAAACTATTGAATCCCCAAATGTAATGAAAAAGCAACTAAAGCCGAATAATACTCCAAACACATCAAACCGGTTTGCAATCTAAGACACAAACACACAAAGTGATAATAACAATGCCATTGATAAGAATAATGAGCAAAACGCAGAGACAACTACAAGTGTTTTCAAACCACCACCGATTTTCATACCACAAGTAAACAATATAAATAAAATGATAGTCAATTTCTCAACTTTAATTGGTACAGAAAATTTTTCATACAAGTCCGGCAGAGACGGACAAGCCAGAGTCATACCTGCAAACAGACTCTTATAGGAAACTTGTGACGTACTTAGACTCAAATAATATAATTTTTCACACTATAAAATTGTTATAAAAAATATCCACTATTCCACACCCATAGCCGACATTATATTTGACTTATCTCAAAAAGGTCAATTGTGAGAAACATTGTTAACGCAAAAAGTAAAGTTACAAAGATGCCAATGTCACTATTTTTTGCTGACTTAGAGCCGGCAGCAAACAACAAAAGTGTATTTGGCATTAATCGATTATGTAGCGCGGTAGTCAAAATCGAACCTCCCCGCAAATTTAATTATTTAGTTCAGTGTCATCGCTGTCAAGAGTTTGGACATACTAAACGATACTGTAGAAAGCCATACAGATTTGTTAAGTGCAGTCTGGACCACCAGACTGACCTTTGCGAAAAAGACCCTGGCACTCCACCAAAATGCGTACACTGCTTGCAAAATCAAACTGCCAACTACAAAGGTTGTCAAGTATATCTGGCACTAGTTTGCAATAAAGATCCCAACAAATCGACTGTGAATAATACTAGACCTTAAGATGGTGTTAGCTCAAGTACTGAGCAACCAGTTTACAATAACAACTTTACTTACGAAGAAATTACAAAAGGACAACAAAACACTGCTGCACATAGCCACAGCAATTTCGAGAAGATAGAAGCGCTAATTTTCAAACAAATTGAACTAACCTCAACGTTAATATCAATGATGTCTTCTCTTGTTTCAAAATTATGCAATTATGCCTTAAGATGGCAATGTGGAATGCCAATGGACTTAGTAACCATAGATTAGAAGTCAAAGTGAATCTGCAATTATAGTTAAGTCAACTTTAAAATATAAGATATTAGAACCAATATCGTTGCCTTTAATTCAAGCTACGTCCGTTGAAATCACAAGCGTTAATGGAGGGATTGCTATAACCGCACTGTATCTACCTCCGCGTTTCAACATATGTAAACAGCCATTTACTGATTTTTTTTAACAAACTGGACAGTAGATTTCTAGCTGGTGGTGATTTCAATGCCAAACATCCGTGGTGGGGGTCTCGTCTTGCTAATCCCAAAGGCCGCGAACTTTACAAATGCATTATGGAAAGAAATTTAAGTGTTCTTTCTACTGGTTGTCCTACTTACTGGCCCACAGATCCCAGCAAGACCCCTGATTTGATTGATTTTGCTGTTTATTCTGGAATTGACGCTAACCTAGTCGAAATAATAAATAATTACGATCTTATTTCATACCATTCCGCTTTAATTATTCATTTTAATTTGCCTGTTTTACTTACTGCTCAGAAACAGCATATATTAAATAAAAGATCCGATATTAAACTCTTTCAATCTCGACTTGAATCCAATATAAATCTCAACATGGAGATAAATTCAACTAGGGATTTAGATGATGCAGTAGAGATTTTTACTAACAAAATACACGAAGCCGCCTTCTTAGCCTCAACCAGCTATTGTTATACTATAGCTTCTCGAACACATAGAAGCAGACAACCATATTCTGATGAAATATCTAAATTGGTTAAGAACAAGAGGCGACTTCGAAGGATATGGCACAACAGCAGGAATCCGAATGACAAAAAAGTCCTCAATAAAGCAACTAAGGAGCTGAAAACTAGTTTAGCTGAACTTAAAGAGGTATTGATTGGAGAATATCTCAAAAAAATTTATCCAAACAACAACAACGAATATAACATATGGAAAGCCACCAAATACTTAAAGCGGCCAACCATAAGACAGGTTCCGGTTAAAGATATTAACAATACTTGGTGCAGATCAAACATAAGCAAAGCACACGCTTTGCCAACCATTTTAAAGATATATTTCAGCCATTTAACATCAGTAGCACCAGCCATCGTGAGGATGTCTATGTCCAATGGATAAGCCTCTTACATACGTAAGACTCTCAGAGGTCCAATTTGAAATAAAAAAAACTTATCCAAGAAATGTCTATTATTTTTGGTCTTGCTTTTTAATAGTAGCTTCAAATTGAGCCATTACCCCACGCAGTGGAAATGTGCTGAAATTATAATGATACCAAAGCCAAACAAGCCGGAAAATGAATTATACTACTACTACAATATTCTCGAAAATACTCGAAAGAATATTTCTTCGAAGACTACTGCCAGAGCTGAAAAAGCAATCAATTATTCCAGATCATCAGTTTGGTTTCAGACATATGCACGGCACACCGGAACAATGTCATCGCGTTGTGAAAACTATACTTAGTAGCTTGGAGGAGAAGAAGTATTGTTGTGAAATTTTCCTAGATATTCAGCAGGCATTTGACAGAGTCCGGCACTCGGGCCTACTGTATAAAATTGAAAAGACGCTATCTACTCCACTCTATCTCTTCCTCAAATCTTTTCTGAGTCAAAGACATTTCTATGTTAAAATTAAAGATGAAATCTCAGACATACACGAAATAAAAGCAGGTGTCCCGCAAGGAAGTGTTTTGTTACCAATTCTGTATACAATTTTTACCGCAGACATGCCAATATCGGAAAATGGTAATTTAACAGTTGCCACCTATGCAGATGACACTGCTGTACTCTCATCTGCCTACTCGGCTAGCGAAGCTGCTGAAACTGCATAAGCACAGCTAAATGAAATACAATCTTGGCTTCGCAACTGGAACATCTCTGTAAATGCTGGAAAATCTACTCACATAACTTTCACATTGAGGAAGGAAGAGTGCCCCGGTGTGATTCTTAATAATGTTTTAATTCCAAAGTCCAATAGTGTAAAATATCTCGGATTACATTTAGACAAACGGCTTACTTTGTGTGAACATATTAGAGCCAAGAGAACGCAGCTCAAAATTAAAGGTAGAAAAATGTATTGGTTGCTTGGCCCTAAGTCTAAACTTAGTTTACAAAACAAAATGCTTATCTATAAAACTATATTAAAACCCGTATGGTCTTATCGCATTCAAATCTGGGGTACAGCAAGTAGATCCAACATAGGCATAATTCAAAGGTTCTAGTCAAAAACCCTTAGACTTCTCGCTAACGCTCCGTGGTACATTAAAAATATTCATCTCCATAAGAATCTGAAAATGCCTATGGTGATTGATGAAATAAAAATATACAGCTCAAGGTACATAACAAGATGTAATTGGCACCCTAACCCATACGCTATAAACTCATTAGACAATAGCGATGACACACGACGATTGAAAAGACTAAATCCTCTAGAGCTGCCATTTAGATCGTAAGAACTATCAAAGTATAAAATAATACACATTGTAATAATATTGAAGCACATTACGTAATTTAGCTTAAGAAATACTATTTACTAAATAACCTTATATTAAGGCCAAGTTGCACTTAGTGCATCAATGTGTATCACATTAATCAATTACATTTACTTATTGTCTTACGACAGATTATAAATTAAGCTGAATATTAATAAAAAATAAAAATAACAAAAAAATTCTGCCATATCAGGTTGGGCTATGTGAGGAGCTGCACCATCTTGCTGAAACCACACAGAGTTGAAAGAAATTCTCATTCGGCGTAATTCTGGATAGAAAAACTCTCTCAACATGCTCAAGTAACGGTCTCCAGTAACCGTAACGGTGTGACTGTTTTTTTCGAAGAAGTAGGGCCCGACAATGCAGCGTGATGAAACTGCGCACCACACTGTGACACGAAGTGGATGCAATTCCGTCTCATGGAGTATCTATGCATTGGAAGCACTCCATATTCGACAATTTTGTTTGTATATGTTGCCGTTTAAATCGAAATGGGCCTCGTCAGACATGAAAAGACAGTTCAACATGTTTCCATCGTCTTGCACCATTTGAAGCATCTTCTGGCAAAATTCCAAGCGAATCGGCAAGTCTACAGCATTCAGTTTGTTGGCCATTTGAATTTTATATGGGAATAAGCCCAAATCTTTATGCATAATTGACTGTAATGATTGTCTGCTTACACCCATTTGAGCAGATAAGCTTCTTGTCGAAACAGGTGGATTGTTTTGTATGGCAGTAGCTACAGCAGCGATGGTTTCCTCCGTTCGAACTGTCCCATGCTCGGCAAAACTGTTTACAAGTCTCATTATGGTCCATCTGCTCGGAGGATTGCCGCCAAACGTGCGCCTATACTCTCTTTGAAGCGAAACTACGGACTCCAGTGCGTGATAGTGGCGGACAATCCAAATTCTGGTTTCAGTGTCCCAATTATCCATTTTTGTTAAATGTAAACGTCAATCTGCAAAATAAAATAAAAAATTAACCAGATTCATTAAATAGAAAAAAAGTTATTTAATTTTTTTTGGTAGCGGCTTTCATCAGCCACCCTGTATATTCGAAAATATGTTTCGAATGCGTGAATAATTTCTCAATAGACGCACGTCCGTTTTTTATACTAAAACCTTTTATCTAACTGCGTTTTTTCCAGTAACCACTGTCTTGATAAGTATAGCTCCTTCCATAATAAACTACGATAGTAGTGGTGTAAAGGAGGGTGTAATGGGGTATAGTCATGAGTGGAAACGTGAGGAATCCTAGTGTAACCCTTGGTGGAGCCTGGGGTCATGGTAAAAGAGCTTTGGCGGTTTAAGGGTACGCTGAAGTCTAATTGCAGGATCTGCTCACGAGAGGTGAAACTGCGATCGGGCACGGCCTTGAAACAAGGGGTTCGTTATATAAACGTGTAGAAAACTTTGTTTTACTCACCTAGCCGCGATATGCGCTGGGTTTGGGAGCTAGGATGTAGAAACCAGTCCCAATAAAAGATACAGTAGCCTCATGATCGACCCCATTTTTGATGATGATCACAGCATATGTAATAAGGACACTCTGATGTAAGGGCATGGACCTGGAATGTCCAGCTATTTCCATCGACTACGATATTCGCCGTTGCCAATGCGGGAAGGGCGCTATATTCATCAAATGTATCATTACTTTTGGCGGGACGCGGGACAACATTCTAGCAAAATCGCTCCAAAAATTAGCCGAGAGTTATAACAAGTGTATGGAAAATTGGATTAAGCGTTGACATGCTTGCATTGCTCTAGAGAAGACTCCATATCAAAAGGAAGCGGTTCCGTCCACTTATAGAAATAATTTCATATCCCACAAATTTCTTTACACAATGTTCACAACCCATCGGTTATATCCTAGTGAAGAAGAAATATATAGAAAATCTGCATTTGCCATATGTAGGCGCTGAAATTTTATAAAGGGTAGCTGATACGTATCCAGCTATATAAAAAATATTCTGACATAACTTCTGAATCTGTTTTTGTAAAAAGCAAATAAAGGCTTTTCCACATTTAAGTTTGTTTTTTGTTAATTTGTTCTGGAGAGTCTTTTTATTGAATATATACATAAAATATATGTACATTTAGCGAATTTAACGTATTCTAATAATATTAATATTAATAAAAATATTGGGTCCCGTTGTTAATGTAGAAGATCTCCTGAAAGTCCTCCACAATAAGGTGTTTGGCAGTGAGGAAGATATCTCTGATCCAAATTATCTGAAATTAAAAACCAAAAGGATTACTTTTAGAATAGATGAATACAGATAATGAATAGAAGAAATAGTCAAAATTTTGATTCTATTTTGTGGCTTCCCAACAAAAAAATAATTTTTTTGAACGGAAATTTACACTTTAAAGTGATTTAAAAAATTGAAATTTTTATCGAAACTTTGTTACTTCGATCATTACCTGACAAAGGTCGGAGAAATATTCTTCACTGCCGGGTTTTGGAAAGATCGTTTCGAGCATTTAAAGCGCAGCTGCTACTCCGGGTTACAGTTCCGAGTGCTTTAAAACGCACGGAGGCGTCTTTACAAATACGCTTATTACTCCGAAACTATTTCTCGAATATATATACATTCAAACTATGTCAAAAAAAAATTGATTTTTTCAAAATTTCAAGTGGATATATCCCTTTAAGTTTATTTATTGAAAAGTATTCTTAATTCACCCACAAAAGCAACCTAATAAATTGGATTATTTTGCGTAATACGTTTTGTTGCACTGCAAATTTAACTAAAGCGTTGCATTGGGATATTACTTGCCACAAGTAACATAGTTTGCGCTTTGTTAATTTTAATGCTGCTGAACTTCCAGCTGCTTGAACTGCATTTTTGTGGTAAGAATTATGTGGTCGAATGCGTGCAAATTCCACTTCACTTCTCTTCAATATAACAGTAGCATAATGACTTTGTAAGAATGTTTAAAATATTTCTGGATTTAACAACAATTTATAAAGTAAGGAAGGGCTAAGTTCAGGTGGAACCGAACATTTTGTATTTTCGTAATTTGTAAGGATCAAAGCCGGAGAAATACTTTCAGGCGCCAGCAAAACTTTATAACTAATATTGAACAAGAAAAAATGTTAACTTCGGTTGCACCAAATCTGTTACTCGTATACTGTTCACAGCTACAAAATTTTCCACATATGGCCGTGACAAGTTTTGAATGCCACTGCAATTCAACTCCCTAGTTTAAGCTGTAAGGAGACGTAGGTAAGCAAAGCTACACACACATGTCTCAGATTATAAAATTCGATGCGTTTTACAATTAATTTGCAAATATTCTCGTATTATTGATGTATTCTTGCAACAGTTCGGTTCTTCTCACTCTCGAGATAGGTATTTAGTATATAAAATATGTATGATCATTCGGGAAAAAGCTTTACAGAAATAGTGCTTTTAAAGTACTATGATTGGTCATTTGTGTCAGGTCTAAAAATATGTGGAACAATTTGTCTATGACTGCCTTTTTATAGAAAATATCAGACATTATGTGAGGAATCTCAATGAAATTGTAATGCCAAAAATTTTTAAAATCGGGTTTTACTTTTGTCCACATTTTCCTCCATTATCCAATATAAGAATATCAAACTTTGACTTTACACCATATGATTAGTAGTTCCATAAGTTCTGTTGCAAGCTCAGTTGCTAAGATTGGGTATTTTGTATGGTGGATTAAAATCTTGCTGAAGATCCAGAAGGCAGTATTGCTTAACTACTTAACTACGCCTTCCACAACTTCCTCCAGGTACACTTTTGACTCAGTTTTAACAGAGTTTTCAAAGAAGTGAAGACGTGTAGCACGTTTGCAGGAGACTCATGTAAACCATTCCAGGACGTTGAAGCCTTTTATAACACTTTTGGGTGATTGGAAGTTTTTCGTTCTTGATTTGCTTTTCAAAGTTGAAAAAAAAAAACTTTCGTACTTTTGAGAAAGGTTATTTAACTCAGCGAATCAATGACGTGTTCATGAAAGAGGAGTTACTCTTGGGATTATGCTTTTGATGAATATGACGAGAGACCATTTGAGTTTTTCGCAGTTTTGTGAAAGTGAATACTGCCTAGGTAATTTGAAAATTTTACAATATCATAACATAAATATGTCTAAACCGCATCGCTTATTTTGAAAATCAAAACCAAAGTGTGGGAAAATTGTAAAGTTGACCAGCCTAATTTGTAAAGTACATAGTTTATTAGTTAAACAAATATTTGTATATTCCGAAAATGTGCTAAAGCCAAAGCTCTAATCGAATTCCTTAGCTTTGATATTTCATGAGTGTACATTTGTTTAGATTTATGTAAGTGGAATGAATTTGCTTACATATACAACTAACATACACTTGTTCTCAGAAATTTAAATCAACACGAGAGCGAATGTAATTTAACCGAGTTAAACTTTCGAAAAAAATACAGGAATACTGAACTTATCAAATACAGTGTAGGAGTTTATATCAGCAAAAGCCTGCTGTATAAATATTCATACTCAGTTTTTATTCTCTTGCAACATATTCCTACAGAGTATAATAGTGTTGTTCACCTAACGGTTGTATGAGTCAACTAAAACTTATGGAGTTAGATATAAGGTTATATATAGTATATACATATATTATAATACTATCAGACCCGTTCACGAGTTGCTGTGCCTAAAGTCTTTTACTTTTTTTACATAGGTGCCAAAAACACGGTGATCTCCTTGACTGTTTTTTACTACCGTTAATACTTTAGAACTAATTGGTGCTCAATATTTTTGGTTCTGCTCTTAGCTAACACAAATAGATTCAACGGTTTTCCTGCACCTTAACATGCCACATATAGTTGCCTCTGAGAAAAAAATGGATTTTCCAAATATTTATCACAAATGGACACTGTTTGGAATTGAGATTTATTTATCGCCATTGCAAAAGCTAAAAGAACTGGAAATTGTAGGCTCCTGATGAGTATCGTAGACACCGATGTTTTCATTGGAACACGGGGCAACATAGCCACTTATCCTTTAAACTTTCCAGTTAAAATGGTTCATTCCAGAATATTTCCGGTGATATTTTTGATAGCCAATCGCTTACCATTCCATAACCGAGGTGGATTCAAATTACGCAGGGGAATAATAAGTGAACCAATCTTCAAATGTAAGATTATGTGGTGGCATTCCAGGTATATCTAGTGAATTCAAAAATTCAATTGGAGATTTACATTTTCATTTACACTTTTACGTTTCATTAAAAACAGTATCGATTGATTTAAGAGACATCAGATCGCTTGGTAACAACTCTTGCATTTGGAAGTTAATTTCGTCAACATCAACATTTTTGGCTGCCAAAATAGGCCGCTCACTGAGCCAGTTATGATTCAAGCAATTACTCTGTATATTCGGAAAAATACTCTGACTCAATTAATTTTTTCTCTCAAGAACAGTGCATAAATTGCCTGGCCATTTAATGCTTTGCGTATCTGATTGATATTAGAGCGAGGTATAAAAATAATTGTATATTTTATTGCAAATTATTTGTCTATTACTTAACCGTCACAATTATAAGTCAGGTCCAAAGTAAGTATTCAATAGATGGCGCTATGTGAAATATACAAACTTTTTATACTCTYGCAACAAAGTTGCTAARGAGAGTATTATAGTTTTGTTCACATAACGGTTRTTTGTAAGTCCTAAAACTAAAAGAGTCAGATATAGGGTTATATATACCAAAGYGATCAGGGTGACGAGTAGAGTTGAAATCCGGATGTCTGTCTGTCCGTCCGTCCGTGCAAGCTGTAACTTGAGTAAAAATTGAGATATTATGATGAAACTTGGTACACGTATTTCTTGGCTCCATAAGAAGGTTATGCTCGAAGATGGGCAAAATCGGCCCACTGCCACGAGCACAAAATGGTGTCATACCTAAGCCATAAATAAAGATATTAAAATGAAATTTAGCACAAAGRATYGCATTAGGGAKGGGCATATTTGGACGTAATTTGTTTGGAAAAGTAGGTGTGGCCCCGCCACAAGTTTTTTGTACATATCTCGGAAACTACTATAGCTATGTCACCCACACTCTATAGAGTCATTTCCTTCAGACATTTCCTTATACAGTTCAAAACTGGAAGAAATCGGATAATAACCACGCCTACCTTCCATACAAAGGTTATTTTGAAAATCACTAAAAGTGCGTTAACCGATTAACAAAAAACGTCTGAAACACTAAATTTTACGGAAGAAATGGCAGAGGGAAGCTGCACCCAGGCTTTTTTAATTGAATTGAAAATGGGCGTGGCGTCGCCCACTTATGGGCCAAAAACCATATCTCAGGAACTAATCAACCGATTTCAATGAAATTCGGTATATAATATTTTCTTAGCACCCCTGAAATCAGTTCACAACCACGGCTTCTTCCAATATAACGCTATTTTGAGTTCCATCTGATGCCTTCTCTGTATAATATATCCATTAGAAACTAATGATGATAGCGGAATAAAACTTTACACAAATACGGTATTTGAGCTGAGGTATCCCTAGTGGAAATATTGTCGTGATCGGACTATAACTTTTCAATRCAATTAAAATAAATGAAAATACAATTCAATACTCAAAGTACACAAATTGATCAAATCTAATTAATTTTACAGCAAAATAAAAAAATATGTAAATGACGGATAATGAAATCCCGATTATCACTTTATCATGCGAGAGTATAAAATGTTCGGTGACACCCGAACTTAGCTCTTCCTTACTTGTTAGCTGAAAACGTGTTGCTGAAACTAAAGTATAACATAAATTTAATGTTGTATTTTAATATTCATATACAAAATAAAGACAAGAGACACTTGGGGATAAAATTTGTTAAGAAAGGGCTTCGCTTCTATTAGTTTTAATGTACATAAAATGAATGAAATCGGATAATAAAAAATAAACTGATAGAAAAATTTTACCACCGAGATGGTATTAGACAGCTTTCTAAGCGCCGTGGTTAAAATTGGACAATGGATACCGGCCCCTGGTAGTTGAAATCACATATATCGGGACCTTCGCGACCGAACTGAACTAAATTTCGTAAAAGGCACTATTTTGACATTCCTATCTCACAGTGTGAAAATGGACGAAATCCGTTTCCAATCTCCCCTAATTACCAATAAGTACAATCTCAAATTCCTTTTGATTCTTCCGGTATACCAAATAAGACGCAATTAATATAACGAGATAAAACTTTTCGCGAATAGTGCCTTCAAGTATGCTTTTCCGAATTTAGCCTATTCGAGGCTCAATCCTCTAGGACGCCAGTGCCTATTTGGACAGAATATATCGGTCAATGTGTAGTATATTTAATTGAAATTCAGAGAAAATTCTTT
>NW_017537153.1:129400-135124 GCF_001853355.1 Bactrocera latifrons
AGTATATTTAATTGAAATTCAGAGAAAATTCTTTCCTGAAAGCGTGACCTAGCCCCTATATATATATATATATATATATATATATAAGTAATCCACTTTTCGTTGTAATTTTATAACTCAAAACGGGCTTAAATCCAAACCAAATCTTCAAGCTATTTAGTAGATGGCTTATGTGAAGTTGGCGCAAAATCGGTCGAGCGGCACGAAATAAATCTGTTGACCCTGTACTTGTAATGAATCTTGCGCTCACGAATACATAGTACGTCGTCCCTTGGCTGAAACGATGCGTGCCACTCTTAATTACAACAGTTAGTTTGATTATAGTATGTACGCATACATTGGATTGATGTCCGCAATATGTCTACATTGTGAACCTGCTAACTTTCAAGATAATAATATAGTGCTAATGAATAAGTTCGATTGCCAGCATTAAAAACTCCACCCGAACCATTGTATTCGTTAATCTTGGGACATCTCAAACGTCGAAGTTTTGTTTGAGTCGTGTTCAGTAATACAATTCGACATTTCAAATGCTGCAAAATATAGCGATCAGTGTATGAGTTGTAAACAAAAACTTACTTTGCTTCCCATCCTCCGATTAATGTTTTGCACCTTAAGGTACATACTTATCTCAGCACTGCCGTTCTTGTTGATATAAAACTTTATAAGAGATATACAAATTTGAACTCAACTTCTTTTTAATTACTTAAGATATTCAAAGTAGCTATTTAGTTCCCATAGTTTCCCACTCCGTCTGTAAATTTGTTTACAGGTCATACTTAAATAAAAGTGAAAACAAGGGTTTGAACCGAACGGAACCTCGACATAAATCCGTTAGCCATTTCTGCATAGAAATATTACTCGACAACCAGCTAATATCAGTTATCGCAGATCATTTTAAATCCCTTTTTATATTCAACAAAGCATACCTACTCATACAAAACTATTTAAATCTTTAACGTGAAGTTTTGAATTATACTTCTGCCAGAGATTACTAAAATTTCTGCGAAGCTGTTTAATATATAATACTGTTGGGTCATATTATTAAACATCTCCTTGGCATTCTGAATAGTTTTACACAAACTTACTTTCCGTTTACATACCTCTAGAGATATGTATATAATATGTAAATTTATGAGTACATATACGAAAACAAAGTAGATAAATGCCTGGCAAAGTCTTTGCTTTAAGTTTAGTACATCAAGGTCTCATATCTTTTGACGGCTTATACTTCATCACCTTGTTATGTTAGCGATAAAGATATCCATCGTATGTATGTATAAACAAGAGTGTTTTGCCTTCAAGCCATACATTGTTAATATAAACACTATCTAAAAGCTGGCTTGGGTAGACAACATAGAAACAATTTTGGTACATCGTTCCTACACTTGTACTTGTATACGTAAATATTAATACCATAAATTCCAGTATGGTAAATTTGATAAATAAAGTAGGTTGAGGTATACTAAATGTGACAAAATGGTGTAGTGGCCTTTTGAATCAATAACTGAAATCAATTAAACTAAATGATGCCGTTTTCAATTCAATATATAATACGTATACGCTTTTCGTATATTCATGCATATTTTAACTAAAATGCTATTTTTAGTGCTTTGTTCGGTATGTATGTATGTATAAATTGAGAATTTGATCGATAATATGAACATTTCAAGTTTTTTTTAATCTTATAGTATTTGTGAAATAATTAATAAAATGGTTTGTACTACAACAATTTAAGGGGTATTCTAGTCTAGAGGCTCGAGTTTTCGAGAGAAAAGATCTGCGAAAGATTTATGGTCCTTTGCGCGTTGGCTACGGCGAATATCGCGCCAGCGGAAGGCTGGCTAGGTCAAGTTGTCCGAATGGACGATAACACTCCAGCTCTGAAAGTATTCGACGCTGTACTCGCCAGCGGAAGCAGAGAAAGAGGAAAACCTCACTGCGTTGGAAGGACCAGGTGGAGAAGGACCTGGMTATGCTTGGAATATCCAATTGGCGCCACGTAGCGAAAAGAAGAAATGACTGGCGCACTGTTGTTAACTCGGCTATAATCGCGTAAGCGGTGTCTACTCCAATTAATAAGAAGAAGAATAAACAAGAAGCACTAGATATTTTTATTATCCGTTTATATATCATTTTTTTACTAAACTTAGAAGAGTACACAAAATAATTTTCAAAAAAACAAAAATTCTTTTTCTTCGAGTTCTGCGTCCCTGAAGAAAAGGGGGAGGAAAAAGAGGTCGTGTCATCATCGATATGATTGTCGTCATCTGAAAAAATAAATTTTTGATGAGTACGAATATCGCTATGTCATGAAGCAGCAAAAAAAAAAAAAAAAAAATTCATGAAATGGTGGCTACTCAAAAAGAAAAAGTCGATTTTTTCACTAATTTTTAAATTTTGTCGATTTTTTTTTTTTTTAAATATTATAAATTACAAATTTTTATTTTTTGTTGCATCCAGTGATAGAGATATATTTAGAGAATATTCATGCCAAATTTCAAATAAATCGACTGATTACAAGTTGAGATATTGTGGCTACTGCATCAAAAAAGGACTTTTGAGGGGAACGCGTTTAAAGTTTTACGTTAAGTTTCGGGCAGCGTAATAGATATATAGATAGTTCTCTCAACTATAACTTTGAACATAGTTTGAATTTTGAAAAAGATATTTTTGAATATCAAAACTATCGAATTATGGAAAAAAAATTTCGATTTTTTCAAATGTGTAGTCTAGAATACCCCCTTAAACATAATTTCTTGAATTGCGATTGCTTTGAATTACCTAGTTGAACGAAACCCACATCGAAGACAGCTTACTCATACTCCATATTTTCTATAGGATATGTTTTACGCTATATTTTGATATCCCGACTATCTCCACTATATCGCGTATTATATATTATTATATACAAGATATTTTGGTCTTTGTAATGTTGCCCTCCGCGGTAGCCGTTTTCGTTGGCTCTTGGTGTGGCTCATTCCAACCTGATGTGTGATCATGTAGAGACTCGGTAAACCAGTATTTAATAGTCGCCATCGGAGAAATTTTGACAGTGATTACCTTCGAAGTATGTTGTATCTTCCATACTATAGTAAATTATTGTTGCAGTAGTGGCCCTATAAGTAAATATTTATTGGATCAGCCTCATTTCGTGCAATCATTATCTGTTTCTTATTAAATAAATATCATTTTTCTTAATTAACATTAAAAACTTAGTACATGACTCTTGAAAAAACATACTTTATAAACAAACGTCATTGTCATTATGAACGTTTGAAGAGTCATGTATTAAATAAAATAACATTCCTAAGATTTTTGAATTAAAACTAAAATATATTCAACTTTTTTATTTGTATGTTAAACAGACAGAGAGTATGTACAAAATGTTGCGAGAGTATGAAAGTATTTATAAATCACTTCTAATTAGTTTGCACCAATGTTGAAAGATTTGTATAGTTACTACGCCGTTTTGTAAATAATACGAGTATAACCACACATGTACACATTTTTGCTGGATACGTGTTAATATTTGCATGCAAAGACAACTAAATTTGTATATAAGTCGATTAATTATGTTTCGAAAACTTCATGTAGCTAAGTACACGGCTCAACCAGGAAATACTTTTCTGTTACCCTAAATATCTTAGCAAATTTTTACATTTTCAAGTGTCAAAATTACGAAGTTATTCATGAAAATATTGAAGCGGCCCTTGTTCTCAAGAGTGCTGCAAATGTTATATTGCGATCAATATATTTATATAATTTATTTTTCCAATCATGATTAGCGTTTTGCAAACCTTTTGCACCCATACGAGTGCAAACATCATGTGATTTCAACTGTTAGGATTCTTACTCAAAAGTTGTACCAAAGGATTTAATAAAAATGTGATAATATCTAGACTAACAATCTGCAAAATGTCTTATTCCATTCAATGAAAATTTCCTTTTAGGTTCCAAAAGGCATTGGCATGCCGTGAGAAACAAGTTAATCCAAGAAGCTTTGAAAAGGTTTTGTGCCGATTGTCGAAAATTCCCTAAAAAACCAAAAAGCACCAATTAGAAGATATTGTGTAAAGCTTTCTGAGTCTAGTTTCAAGTGAGACTATTTCCGTAATCTTCTGCAAACATTTTCGGATAATATACGAAATTATAGTGAGGAGTAGAGAGAGCGTTTTCACCAGGATCTAAAAATGCTGGTGAATGGTATTAAAATTAGTAGTCTATTATACTTCTGGTTTCTAGCATAGGAAATATTAAGATATGTTTTCGGAAGTTTGTTCTCTGTTTACTTCGTTGAATTCTTATTCTTGAAATCAGAAGTGACATTATAAATATTTCTGTTATTTCGTTGCATATTTTCAGAATTTTATTATTTAAAAAGGAAATAAAAATTTAAAAGTAAACGAAAAAACTTACAAAATCATTGATAGTTTCACGAATACATATATAGTACATATGTATGTATACAAAATAACTCAGTCACAAGACGCATTGCAGAGAACAACGCAAAATGTAAACGGCAACGATAAGCTTTTCGGTAGTTTGATGATTTCGCATAGACCGTGCCGGTCATTCATCGATCTACTTTTGCCGATGGAATAAATGCACGTTAAAAGCATTCTTATGGCGAAATATTGATTGACCATTAATATGCGGGAAGAATCGCAAATTGTTTCACCACTACAAATATTCCCAACAATTGCTAGCGATTGGATATGGTAGTGTGGAACATTACGCAATGTATTAAACAAGCAAACAATGTATATGTAACAAGTAAGGAAGACCTAAGTTCGGGTGAAACCGAATATAAAACCAGTCGTATAGAGTCAAGTTAGTTAGGTAGAGGCTAGGCCAAGTTTTTGCTCAAATTTATGGTTTTAGGCACAACGATACAATGTTATGAGTTAAACCCGCTTTCTTGCTTTCATTGGGTTAACTCACATATTGATCGATATATGGTATGCGGTACAAAGTCCCCCAGAAGTATTGGTCCGATTAATTTTTAACATACATACATACATATATACGATTATAAGAGAACGACTATCCCTTAATTTCAGTTATATTTATCATACATTGACCGCCATTTTCGATCAAAAGTCAACTATAGGTACTGCGGGCTTGAACAGGTTTTGCTGGATTTGGAAAATTTTTAGTCACATGATTACATACACTAAAGCAAATTTGGTTGATGTTGCTGCAGTTATTAGTAAGATATGTAAACTAATATATGATGAAAGTGTGTCGAAGCATTTGCTGTTTAAATGTTTGAAAGGTGATTAAAAGTTTAACTTATTTGCCGTTTTTGCCAACGGTGTAATCATGTGTTGAAGCGAAATCAAGATTTCATTTTTTTTCCTCATCATTTTTCTTTTTCAATTGTGAACAAGAGCAGAGTGGAACAGTGCCTTCTTAATGTCAATAATCATTGTCAACAAATGATGCATGTTTTGAAAAATACTTGATCAGTGTTTTACTTTGCTAACTATACCAAAAATGCTGCTCTAAAGGTGGTCGAAAGAAAAAATATGGAAACACTGACGTGGAAACTATTCAAACCTGTGTAATTTCAAAAGGAACCAGAAAAAACCTTAGCTTCGGCGCAGCCCTTCACAGGTGCATTTCTTTTGGTAACTATGTGTCCTGTTCGTATGGAAGCTATATGCTGAAGTAATCCGATCTGAACAATTTCTTCAGAGATTACAACATTAGACGTTAAAT
>NW_017537153.1:138249-158851 GCF_001853355.1 Bactrocera latifrons
GTCCCAAACCCAGCGCACAACCCTATGCAGGGAATGTTTCGCCTTCTCACTTTAGCTCACCTTCGAACGGATGTTCTTAGGCTACGCAGAAGATACTTGGTCAAGGACCGGAAGTCGTGAGCTGCTTGAGTCATATGTAAAAGAATCGTTTCTGGCCACTCCCACGTGAATGGCGATCAGAAAACTTTCCTCACTTGCGTGAACTTCTACACATGACTCCATCCTCCTAATCCGAAAAATGAGCAGCTTCTTGAAGGAGAAGTTTGCAAAATTTCAAAATGATATCTTAAAAACTGAGGGACAAACAGACGGACTTGGCTAAATCGACTCAGCTCAACATACTGATTATATATATATATATATATATGTACTTTATAGGGTCTCCGATGCTTCTTCAGGGTGTTACAAACTTCGTGACAAACTTAATATATCCTGTTCAGGGTATAATAACGAAGATGAAATATGTCAAAAAGTGCAAAAACTCCTTTTTAATATGCCGGCAAAAGCAACGTGCAATAAGTGGGTATTGCAACAAATGCACTCGTACAATACATTGTATACTATTTACAAAACGGATATATGTTTGTAACTCTTGTAGAAATTTTGTTTACAAAATAACGAACACACAATATAGACAACATATTAAGCTACACTATAGCTCAAGAGAGCAAAGAGATATTGTAGTTTTAAGAGAAAGAATAAATTGAGGTGTTGGACGAATGAGCTGAAATTGAGTGTTTTATTCAGATTTACATTCCACATCCGCTAACAACCGACATTGATTTGGCTCACAAATTATATAAATATGTATATATGATTATACTAAATAAGAGATTGCTATAAGCAAGAGAATTGCAAATTGGAGGTGTGTATATGTTTGTAGATATATAAATAGAAGAGAAATATAAAGAACTCTTCAGTCAGCAAATCACTTTTAATTTCCTACACCAACACCAGTTACGTTATCCTCTTCATATTTAAGTACTTTATTCTACTACTAATTTAGGAGTAGCTTTAGTACGTTGACTCTGACGTCGGCAGAAACCATATTTTGACATTCGCCACGGTGCGCCAAAACAAGAAGCGATTCAATGATGATTCAGTATGTCGGTAGAACTTTAGCAATGCGATTGTGAAGAACGTAGTCTGTGGAAAAGCAATCCGTTAGTTAACGAAAATAAGAATGGATGTTTCTTACAAGGAAGAACAAGTAATTATTTAAGGCATGTGTGAAAGTGTGAATGAAAAAGTTCATTGGAAATTGAATGAATAATTGAAATTGAATAAATAAAGATTTGCACAAAAAAACTAAAAATGACTTTAAAAAATTTAAATATTCCTGTAATTTAAAAATAATTTGAAAATGTATATGCGAAGCCACTCGCACTCAGCGGTGCCCAGCCTTAAAGTTTGCGCTTTCATGTCAGCAAGGTTAAGTGCTGTGAAGTGGTGTTGATGTCAAAGAAAAATACTCTGCAATGTCGCTATGTCCTTTGCTATCCAAATATTAAAACTGGCGCAGTGTTCTTTTCCGTACGTAAATTTTTTTCGTGATATAAAAGAAAAAATACTTTGAGGTGTTAACAAGGTTGCTTATTAAATTTTCTTTTATTTACAGTTAGAATTCATAATTTATGCGCAAAACAAGGAGGACGAAAAGTTCAACATTCTATTGACTTCAAGCAACCATGCCAGTGTAAAAAAGCGATCAACTTTCACTACTAACCCTTTTCTCGCGTAATTTGTAGTATAATATCTGCGTGATATCGTGAAAAAAACTAAGATATCTTAAATATTGACCAATATACATATAGGATATAAAGCCGCAGAGCGTTTTTACCAATTTGCCCAATGTAATACTGGAATAACGGGACAATATTACGTACCGATATATTTGAATATATAGTAGTTACGAAGAACCCTTGGTTTAATTTTTATTTAGTACCCCAGTGACTTTGCCTGAATCTTTACTGAAAATATCAATAAATTTGTGAAATTAATTAGAGAGAGAATACTTTTATGTTTGGATTATTGGATACGTTATTGGTAAGGGGTGAACTCTGAACACAATTATCTTACTTTTATACAATTTTGTTATAATATATAAAGCTTGAATTTGAAGTAAATATATAACGATTTAAGTTTTCCTTATCTTCTTCTAACTTATCCCTTAACTTGACTTAAATAAGTCTGCTTATTTCCATAGTACCACTACCATGTGTGAAATTTCCACACGAAGTAGAGAATAATTTAAAGAAATTGTGATTTGCTTATGCAGTAATCTCACGTATTTTAATTTCCTGTCGTAAATAACAATTGCTTCTGGCAGTCCACTACCAAAGAAGAAGAAGCATGTAATTGCTGAAAGTTTATTGCATTGACTTATGTGGCAGATTGCTTTCTTTGCCACCCAAGATTTCTTCTTGGCAAATTTTTGCTTAGTACGCGCAATGCGCTCATTTTTCCACTTTAATCACCATCTTAACTCTATCACTCTCTTATCCATGTGGCATCGTTGCTTCATGAATTTAATTTATTTGTGCACACGTACGCTGAATTTTATTCGCTCAATTGAGTTAGCAGCCCGTGGCGATTTTGGTTCCATTTTTGAATCCGAAGGATTATTTAAGCCCTTTAATACACGAAAATATAATAATAAAAGTAAGGAAGGTCTAAATTCGGGTGTAAGAATATTTTTGCAATACTTGCCGAGGAATGGCCGCTATTATAAAAAAAATCTTTTCAATATTTTGTATATATTTTATGAGACATTCCCCGACATTCAGGAAGTTGTAGGTACAATTGAAAATACGTAAATACGAAATACGAAAATAACGAACATACGAAAATAAAAACGTTTACACATAAACGCGTGTAATGACACACCCTGTTGTTCACTTATTTATTAATACTCACACTTAACTCTCCTATTCTTCTAAATGTTTGCCTTTTTCGTTCATATGTTACTCTGGGTGTTGTTGAAATTTCAAGTGCAATCTAGCAAGCCGTTCAATTTCTTTTGCCGCAGCAGCGTTAAATTTAAAAGCATAACAAAGCAACGGGAAACTAACTCCTTAGTTCAAAAGTGCCACAATGTAATCGCAGAAAGCTCTAGCACGAAATTGAGATATTTGTGATAAAAGTAGCTAACAGACAATGCTCGATTTCGAGGCAAATTTTCTCTATAGTCTGTTTTGTTTAAGTTTCCGTTGAGCTAGATTAAATTCGTTTATTTCCACCAAGCCAACTCTTCGAATTTCGTCCCTGCTGAGTGCTTAGTTTAGTAATAGTATATTGTATTATGTAAAGATAGACTAAATGTATGTTTATTCTATTGTCTGTTGTACACAGTACTTAGTAATGCGTAGATTTGGTTGTATAACCGAATAGAATACTTATATGTGTATAATTTGCTACTAGGAGAAGTAGAAAAAAAAAATGTTGGTAATAGTTCAAAACATAATTGCCAACTGAGCGCTAATTGCTCGGCGCAGACCCATATTAAACTCAAATAAATGCGAATAATCAGGAAACAGCAAAGTCAAAATTATTAACTAAAGTCCAATAAGCAAGGTGAAGAGAGTGATTTTACATACAAACATACGTTTTGGTTTTATGACGAATCATAATAACGGATATTTCAGGCTAAATTATCATTGAGTGATGTGAAAGTGGCTTTGAAAATTGATTGAACTACAAAATTAATAATGGCTATCACTTTTGTTGCTATGGCGTACAATGTTGATAAGTAGTTATACGAAGTTATCAAATAATGGCAATTAGTATAATTATTACTGAATTAGAGGTTCCGTGGTCATTTTAAGATAAGTTGGGTCTAATAACACTGCGTAACTGCGATGTTAGAGGCTGCTTCTTGATAATTTTGAATTGCTAAAACCGAAAATGTCAGTAAAAATTTCCTAAAAAGTAGAATCTTTTGTGTTCTAGTCTTGCGCTGTAGGTGTCAAGCCATGACTATTTACTAAAATGTCGAATGGTTATAGGTGTAGCTGTGTGATGCAAAACCACAGAACTCTGAGCACATTAGTCGCAAATTTTTCCTTCACATTTGTTAAGTATTGTAATCAGAGAGTTGCCGAACTTTTATAAGGACATTGTCCTCTCTGTTATGGTAAATATTCATCTATTTTATGAGGACGATCATTTGTCAAGTAACTTCAAATTTTCTATCTAATCTGAACACCTTTATTTGGCGTTTGACTCACTTTACACATATCCCCAGTAACCAACATTGTGACCACCTGAAACTGTGTCTATCTCATGGACGTGTCAAGGAATAAGCAAAGGATTACTAATTGACAGCTTTTATTGCTACACTTAATCATATTATATTTACGCGTTATGTACATAAGTATATATAAATGTTCCATTTACAACAAATACATATACACCCTTACGTCGAGCACAGCAAAAGAGCACGAAAGCAATGAGTCATCAAAAATAAAAAGACATCAAACAGAATTTATCGCTGGTGAATATTGCACAGTGTGTTATACACACACTGTACAATCAAAAACGTTTGTTTTGATACAGTTTGATCCTTTGATCCTAATATACTTAAATTATTAAATACTGAATACTTTATGCACAGGGCTTGTCCGATTTAAAAAAAATTTATTGAACCAATCGTTACAATTCTTTAAAAAGCTTTGAAAATAAGCTCCTTCGTCGTCGATACAGCGCTGCCAGCATGATTTCCAAGCATTGAAAGCGTCACGGAAGGCATTCTCCGGAATAGCCTTGAGAGCCGAGGTGTATGCTGCTTGGATCCTCCCGTGGAGTGAAAAGAGAAAGAAGATTGCCTCTTTGTCTCGGTATCATACTCAAATATCCATGACTCGTCACCTGCGATTACGTTATTCAAAAATTGGGTATCACTTTCACACATGCTCAAATTTTCTTGCCACACTTCCAATCGCCGCAATTTGTGTCGTCAGTGAGCGTTTTGCGACCATCTTCGCGCACACCTTGATCATGTTCAAGTTCTTCGTCACAATGTCATGTCATCTCATTTGAGCAATTAAATGAATACTTAATCGATGGTCTGAGTTCAAAACTTTGCACACTCGAGTCACATTGGCGGTGTTTATCGAAGTAGCTTGTCTCCCAGCACGGTCTTCATCAGCGACCTCTTCCCGGCCCACTAAAAAGGCCTGGTGCCTCCGAAACACACCACTTCTTGCCAAAGCAACATCTGGTTAAGCCTATTTGATCATAGTCAATGTCTCTGTCGCATATTTATCGAGTTTCACACAGAGTTTAATCGCTCTAACGAACGCTGTATTTTCAGCATATACCACTTACAGAATCACGTTGCGCGAAAATGTTTGTCCCGACTCAACAGATGTTCGAAGCTCATTAGCTAGGAACGCTCTTCATCGAATCCAATCGGTGCACGCATTCCTATTACTTTCCTAATAAACCCTGCTTTTTCTGAGGCAAACAGGTTGCAACTGCTTCTTCAGAGCTTTACATAGTTCCAGTATTCACTGAATTTGACTCTTCAATTTACATACGAGTAGATAGTAGATTTGCTGAGAACGTCACTCTATTACCACCGGTAGTTGCGTAGAGTATTCTTCTTCTACCTCTTGACAGTTTCTGCGACAGTGACTTGTTAACACTCCTACTAAAGTTTTCAATAATTCCCTTTAAATTTTAATAATCCGCATGAGCGGGCCGCATTCAATTCACAAATATGGTAAACTAATGATTATTCTTCTTTACTGGCGTATAGCCGAGTTAACAATGGCGCGCCAGTTGATCTCTGCTTCCCACGGCGGGTGCTGCTTCGAATACATTCAGAGCTGGAGTGTTTTCGTCCAACGTAGCCGCCTTTTTTAATTCGTTGAACTATGTCAATGTCGTCATATATCTCCTACAGCCCATCGTTCTACCGAATGCGAAATTTGCGATGTCCAAAACCTGAAGGACCATAAATCTTTCGCAGAACCTTTCTATCGAAAACTTGTAATGTCGACTCATCAGATGTTGTCATCGTCTATGCCTCTACCCATATAGCAGGGCGGGAATAATGAGTGACTTGTAGAATTTGGTTTTTGCTCGTCGAGAGAGGACTTTACTTCTCAATTGCCTACGTAGTCCAAAGTAGCACCTGTTGGCAATAGTTATTCTGCATCGTATTTCGAGGGCGCAACAGCAATGGCTGGATAGATAGACAAAATTATCTACAACTTCGAAGTTATGACTGTCAACAGTGACGTGGGAGCCCAGTGGCGAGTGCGACGACTGCTTGTTTGATAACAGAAAATATTTCGTCTTACCCTCGGAGAGGTCATTCCCCATCCTAACGGAATGTTTGGTGTTGCTCAACGTCATTATACACAGCCGTATTAGTTTTGCGGGGATACCAAATTCAGACATCKCGACATAAAGGCAACTCCTTTTCGTGCTGTCAAAAGCAGCTTTGAAATCGACGAAAAGGTGGTGGGTGTCGATTCTCTTCTTCACTTCCAAGACCTAACTCACGGTAGTTGGCGCAGATTGTGGTGTCTCCCTTTTTGTGGATTGGGCAGAACACAAATCTTTATTTGAATAGGGAGCTTTATTATGACAAACGCGGAATGGGATTCCGAAATTTTGGTAACTTCTTTTACGAGAGCACGTGCTGAATAGAACGCAAATAAAGGAACTGTCTAAATATCATATTTATGAATACATATGTACATATGTATATTTAAACCATGTCACATCCTAAACTTTAAAAGTTTTGCTTTTATGCTTTCAGCGGAAATCTTCAATTGAATAGGCGAGCGATGAGAGCATAGAGGATTTCATATAATAAGCCAAGTATAATTTGTAATGTTGTGACAAAGGGTATGCGACAGTAAAACTGAATACAGCAAAGCAGCCAAAAAGAGTTAATAATAAGACATCCTGAAAGGTAAAAACCTATACACGAGCTTCATCATAAATAGAAACAAACAAGCAGAGATTCTCATACATGGCACTTACATGCGTAAAAGTGATGACGGCACATAAATCGGAGCAAACACTAAATACTATAGATACTAAAGACGGGTGTGGGTGACATTGGGAGCATGCAGTCCAACAATATCACCACTTGTAATGAATTTGACAGTAGCGGTGGTGACGGTGGGACATACGTCTTTATTGCCAGCGAAAATGCTCCTGTTGGTTTCGGTGAGCTAAGTGGACGACGTCAGTCATTAATTGGTGGAATCTATCACTGCTGCTATATGGCATAAATAACTGTGGTATAAATATTAACATTATAATCAACGAAGCAATGGTTAAGTAAAAAAAAAATACAAAAATCAGATTATAATTCTTTAAGTTTCAAAAATTGTAAATGAGATTTAAAAATCCGTTTTTGAATTTATGTCTGTATTGTAAATCCATTGAATTTGTTTGTGTATACGCTTCAAGGATTATCCAAAAATTTTGTACATCCAATGGCATTACGATAAACTAAATTTATGTAAATTACCAAAAATATATGCTATAAAATAATATAGTTTGAGTGTAAGTTGTTTCACTTTTAATTAAAACGATTTAAAATGATTACTAAGCACAGCATCTAGATTTCATATCACTCATATAGTACACACAAACTCACACTCTATGGATTGGTTGAATTGTGATAAATGTAATGTGCCTGTAATGAGGTTAGATACAGTAATAACTAGATATACGTAATTACTCTATACGTAAACATAGAAGAGGTTTAATAGGTGAGGAGAACACTACTTTATCCTATACCGTCAGGTCCAAAACGAACTGTGGCGTAAGGAGAGAGGTATACACGAAGAAGTTTGATTTCTCTACTTTGCCGTCCACAAAGCTCAGCCAGCATCTTCCAAGCGGAAGTACTGAGTATAGAGCAGCGCTGTGAAGTTCTATTGAAAAATTATTGGAGAAGTCTCCAGCTTTACCACAAATCAGACCACAAATGTGTGGAATCCATCAGATAGCACGCCTTGAATGTCTATATAAAAAACTCATAACAGAGATAAGTAGTTTCATTTAAGGCTTTAAATAGCTTGAACGCAACAATGAAGCTTGGTACTATAAAGGTAAGTTCCTACGATAGAGTGTCAAAATAGCAAATTGAGCTCAAAGGTCAGCGCTCTTACCTACCTACCAACTAAGGCTATTTCAACCAAACTTGCTGAGTATGAACCTTTCTAGCAGTCCTTAAACATTCCCTATATAATACTTTTGTTTATAATGCGATAACTCAGAAAGTAACTGAGTCAGAAACATTAAATTTTAAACAGACGATGGTACTTAAAGGCTTCATGAGAGCCTGTGTAAAAAATAAACAATGGGCGTGTTACTTTCAAGTTTGGGTCAAGTCCCATAGCTCAGGGGTCTGATTGACAAATTTATTACTATATAATAGAATTACGATTCATATGACATATTCGATGTCATTTTATAGTCCAAATATTTGCAAAGCCTTCGATATTTTATAATGTATAATATATGTAAATATGTGTAGCCATATAGGGATTCGCAACAGACTATTTAGATATTTTCAGAGCCTTTCGAGTAAAAACTTGACGCAATCAACGCAACAAGAAAAATCGTAATTGTTTTATATCTAAATATAACTATAATCAAACTGAATTTTTTCCGCATGGTCAATATTTATGGAGAATTTAATTTAATTTTCACAATCACTTTTTCGAACGAAAAATTATTATTTTTTTAATGTTACACTGGTTTATCCCCTTAATGTTTTTTGACACAATATATGGTTACACATATAACAGAATATTTCAAAGGATTAGTTTTTAGTCATGTCCATATTGTAAGTAGGCTAAATTTTACCACATCACGCGGCGTGGGCACCGCTTTAATAAGTAAAATGATTATATGAATGATATGACATAAACTCTAAAGATATGTCAACCAGATTCGGGAAAATATATTTCAGCGGTTGATGAAACAAATACAAGAGAGATATGGGCACTTTGAGACCGATTGAATGAAATGTCTTGAAACATTGACAATATTATAATTACAGTTCATACATTAAGAAAGAAATAGATATTGATATATAGACAAAACGATCAGAATGTTGAGACCAATTGAGTTCCATTAGTTCGACTCTAATGTTGACCTATCTGTAACTAAACAGACAAGGTCTCGCCCCAGATGGCAATTTGGCAACATTGGACGCAAAACATTAAGTTTCATTAAGTTCGTTTAAATTTCTGATAAAATGTCTGAAATTACATCACAACATTATAACAATAATATGCTTATTAAGTTATGTTATGATTGTTAACACTGACGTGCGAGCCTAGTTGCGAATGTAATAACTGTTTCTTTGATGACAGAAGATATTTCGTCGTGCTCTCGTTCACCGTCAGACCCATTTGCCTTGCTTCCTTATCCATTCTGGAGAAAGCAAAACTAGCGACGCGGGCGTAGAGGCCAATGATATCAATATCATCGGTATACTCCACCAGCTGTACACCCTTAAAAAAGATTGAAGCAGCTTTGCAATCGTTGGGCATGCTTTCGTCCGACCATATTTTACAAAGAATCTAATATATGCTCTTTATCAGTTCTTCGCCGCCGGGTTTGAATAGCTCAGCCGGCAATCCATCGCCCTCGCCGCTTTGCTGTTCTTCAGGCGGGTAATTGCTATTCAAACTTCTTCATGGTCGGGCAATGGAACGTCTGCTCTATCGTCATCCATTGGGGAATCGGGTTTGCCTTCCCCTGTGGTTGTGTATTCGCTGCCATTCAGAAGGCTGGAGAAGTGCTCCCTCCATAATTTAAGTATGCTCTGGGCATTGGCGACTAGATCACCTTTGGGTGTTCTACAAGCTTACGCTCCGGTCTTGAAACCTTCTGTAAGCAGAAACATTCTTTCGTAGAATTTTTGAGCATTATCCCTTTCGACCAGCTTGTCAAGCTCTTCATGCTCTAGCATTTCGGCCTCTTTCTTTTTCTGTCTGCAAATACGTCTCCCTTCCCTCTTCAACTCATGGTATCTGTCCTATCCTGCATGTGGTGTGGTCGATCGTAACTTTGTGAGGTAGGTAGTCTGATTTCCCTCCGCTGCGTTCGTTTATATGGCCACTGTTGTTAATGCCACAAGGTCCTACTCGCTTCAGTCCTTATTCCGTCCATCGCATCTCTTGGATGGCGGTGATGTCAGCCTTTATTTTCTCGAGGACATCAACCAGCTGGGCGGCAACACTTTCCCAATTAAGGAACCGAACATTCCGGGTGCATGCCCTGTAATCGTAATCCTTATTTCGTTTACCATGGTCGTCATCAAAAGGGGGTCTCTCATCCGAGGCAGTTGGTATCTTTTCATTGGGGCGTTTTTAACGTGGCGGGTCCCAAACCCAGCGCACGAATTTTCGCCTTCTCACTTTAGCTCGCCTTCAAACGGATGTTTTTAGGCTACCCCGAGGATACTTAATCAAGGACCAGAAGTCGTGAGCCATTTGTAAAATAATCATTTCTGGTCACTCCCAAGTGAATGGCGATCAGAGAACTTATTTCACTATTTGGCGGCTAACACACGCAATATTTATCACCTATTCATTTTCATTAAAAACATTTTAAAATTGCAAATCAACTGTTTACGAGAGCTTCAAACTCTCATATCTGACGTCTGTCTCTTACAAATTTGGATCTGTTTAAGTGTGCAGTTAATCTGGAGTAACGTTGTGTATTTCAATGTTATAAACTGCTTTCTATGAGCACACTTTTCCAGTAGGTAGTAAACAAATTTAGCATCCTGTAGAAGTATTGTCAAATATTGAAACACATCTGTTTCTAGCTAAATTTAATTGTTTTGCTATTGATTGATAAATCAGTGGGGCTCAAAGTTTTTTGAGATTACTTAAATCAAATTTAGCCTTGAATAGCTGTTTACAAAAATGTGCCAGCACGTTTAAGTTATTGTGACTGTTGGAAATGAGAGCTCTTCAAGCTGGATTTTTCATATCTTTGCAATATGTTATTGTTTGTATCGCCTAATACTAATCTTATTATATATATAAGAATATATGTATGATCAGAATGATGAGACGAGTTGAAGTGCGAGGGACTGCCTGCCTGTCCGTCCGGCAATGCGAGTTACAAATTGTGTAAAAACTGACTTATCGTAATGAAGTTTGATGGCAAAAAAGAAAGGACGAGTTCTTAGATGAGCGTAATCGGACCACTGCCACGCTCACAAAACGCCATTAAACGGAAATTAGTAAAATGCCATAAATAAAAACCAAATTAGAAATCGGATCATAATGGCAATAACTATTCCCATATACATATAAATAAAAACTGCTAAAAGCGCGACAAGTCAATAACTAAATATTTAATGCAATCTTTTTTCGGCAAGTAAAGCAAATCCCTGTTCCTGGATTATAAAATGTTCGAATTCACACCAACAGAGCTTTTCTTTACTTGTTGGTTATATTTTCCACCAGCTTATCAAATAGCCGCCTACATTGTTTTAAATACTCTCAGTTCCATTTAAAAGTTTTCCATGCTTTGACAAATGTTTAAGGTATCCATATGCATACCTACTGCGAAAAGCGTTCGTTTTCCTCTGGACATAACCCTTCTATTTCTTTAGACTTTGAAGCAGTGTTACAAAAACTGTCACACTGTTTTTATCAAATGTTGTCATCTACACGAACTACCTACACACACGCACGTATAAAGGACATTGTGGCATATTGTCGTTTACTCATTGCTAAACTGAATTTGACACAAGGAAATTGTTGAGGCGTTTAATAAATACTCCACTTGTGTGCCAGCATAAAATTGCATTACTCATACGCAATGGTGCACCCGTATAATTAAAACTTTCATATGTAGGGACGTGACGGATTTGTAGACATAGTTTGCTCAACAAGTTTTGCAATGCAATGCCTCTTTAATATCTCCGGAGACATTCTTAGTTGACTGCTGACACCGAAGTTAAATTTAAATGTAGCGGTAGAGTTAAGCAATACTAGATATAAGAAAGTATATGAAATACGGTATTACTAAAAATAAATAGTATTGGTCTGAGGTTTCATTCAACATCAACAAAACTATTTTTGTATAATAAAACTAATAAGAAAAAGCAAATTTCATACAGCGCTTACTGTTGCTAAAAATACTACACATTTGTTGTTAAACACAAAATTAATTTCCTGTGACCGCTGGCAGTAGTAAAAAGTTTATATGTAATGTAATAAATGTTTTTTTTTTAATTCAATGTGTCTGCGTGCTGTGAAGTTGAAGCCACATTTCCTCAAAGGAAAATAGTTGAAACTTCTGTATATGCAAATCAACATCCAACTAAACTTGCTTAAAGGGTCGACTTCGAAAAATTATGTGGAAGGTATAAATGAATAGATATTAATATTATGGAAAGGTTTCTTCTTTACCACAAACTAGCATGATCGATCCAAAATACATTTGGACTACGAAGTATCAATTTCATGTTAATAAGAGGAGGTGTCCTATAAGAAATGTTATAAAGGTAACGTGATATATTACGTATACGTTTTGGTATAAAATAGCCTATCTAGACAATTTTTGATTACAAATAGAAAACATTTTCATTTCAAGCAATTATAGCTATTGAACCAATTTGATTTCGCGCCCATATGATTACGCAGTTGTGGTCGAAAAAGAGGGAAGATAGAAAATTGCAGTGCCAAGAATTGGGTGAATCAGTGGATCAACACTTAAACTGTTAATTTTTCATTAATGAGTAAACCAAGGGTTCACAGAAAATTAATGTCGGTATTTTTATCCAGACATCCTGTCTAATACGACTCTTAGAAAAAATTCAACCGAAAATTTGGATAGCTGAGTTTTCCAATTTCTAACAAATAACGAAAACTTTAGAAATGCGCAAAAATGTAGTGGGCCAGTACAATTTTCTACCATATGCAGATATGAACACATGTGTTTCTTTCACGACTCCACGGTCTTAATGGTGAAACACCGGTGTTACAAAATCATCAAAATGTAGACTTGCAAATTGTTAAAGATTTTAATTTTGAATAACTCAACTTTATACAATTACTCAAGTGATTTGAAAAATTCTGACCAACCAATCATGTGTATGCACCAATTTTTGAAATAACTAAAGTTTTTGATATGCTTTTTATTCATACTTTTTCTTAAGTAGTATGGTGAATGGGAAAAATACAATTAAATATTTCAAGACGCAATAGATAAGACAAGTAAGTTTTACAGAAGTTCTGTAACATTAGACAAAAATATATTTTTCCTAAGCCTAGGTGACGTCACTTATATAAGGTATGTAATAAACTATAAGAAAGGCTAGTTTCAAAAATTGCCTCTTTTAGCTTTATTGATACGTGAACAAAGAGTATCTCCTTGCTGATATTAGATATCCTCGAGGCATATTATATGAGCCATTTATAAACTTCAGTTGGTTTAAAGACCTTTTAATGGGAGTTGAACTTAGTGTTATTTGTTTATAATATTAAGGTAAAAATTCTCAACTCTCCAATAAGGTTATGCGTTGGCATATGCAAATAAAAAACAAATCTATTGTGAAAAGTTTTGACTTTGAGCAACAGGGGCTATGTTTGGGGCAGGGTAAAATTTGAAAAAATAAAATTTCAGAACTCTTGTGTGTTTCATATTCATATTAGGATGACTCTGGTAGCACTAATTGTAAATGCCACTTGTGCATGTTTGAATAAAATTACATTACCCATACGTCATGCTGAGTCAGCATAATCAAAACTTTGATGGGTCTATTTTGTAAAAACATTTTTAAAGATGCTTGCTAGTAGTGCAATGCTTGCCATGGCTGCCCCTTTAACGACTACACTGTGCTTCTGTGGGACTTAAAGGCAATACATTTTCTTTTAATAAAGTTACATATAAGTAAATTTAAAGGAAGTAAATATTTACTTATTTTATGTCATATCAAATGAAATAATTTCATAATAATTAAGACAGATTTTCACTTACTTTTTATAGCTTCTACTTAACATAATTTATTTGCAGTAACGCCACCACACTAATAAGGATATCGGAGTGTTGGAAATTACCCACAAATATATATTATACTATATACATATTTGAATTTTTATCTCATTATTTTTTATACACATTTCAGCAAGTAGCAAACCACACTCAAATTTTCACGCTTAAATTCCAGATATTTGCTGTTTAACACACAAACTATTTTCATTGGCCGCTGGCGGTGTTAGAAAATGTAAATATTGTGGTGTGAGTGAGTTATAAAATTCAATTTAAATTTGTCCACGTGCCCTAAATGTCGCATATACAATATGCAAATTCTATATACAAATTAACATGTACGTTCAACTAAGCTAGATTAAGGAATGAACTTCGATTTAATAAGTGGGCAGTGACTTGAAAAGGTTTCTCCTTTACCACAAAATAGTATTCCGCATATGTATTTCTGAAATATATTTAAATTCAAGATTTTTTGCTAGTAACATGTGGTGTCCCACATTAAGTGTTATAATGGTCTCATTCAAATTCCTTAAGCTCACAAGACAAAGTTTAAATATGCAGTAATAAAGACTCTAACGCCTTCGCCGAGATGGTGGAAACAACCTTTGTACAAAATGTTTAGGCAAATCCTTCACAAAAAATTATTGTCATTGCTTTATTGAAATACTGATAGAATGTACGTGTTTTCATCTTTTGATTATTCTAACTTTTAAAATGCTTTCAAATTATATTCGGTATACGTTAGTATATCGACAAAATTGAAAAATATTATTAACAATTGCACAATATTAGTGTTGCGCAATGAAGAATAAATTTTGCAAGTCTTTGGAACCTTTTTACATTAAAATGATAATTAATTTTATAAATAACTTGGTTTGCAACGAAATCATTCTTCAAAAGCTATGCCATTCTTACTAAGATTTTGATACTCTGAATACATTCTTGCTGATAAGTTACATAAATTTTGGACCAATGCGTGGCGTATGTGTAGGTGTTGCCTATTTTCAAATATTGAGCCTGTGGTGTATTTTTTCACCCTTCTTTGCAGAATTTTTGACAAAGAAGTGTAAATCACTAAAAAGCAATAAAGTGGGAGAACTTTTCAACTGCCCTAATATATTTGTGTGAGCAAACAATGAAAGTATGGAATAAATATGAAAATTTATGATGTTAAATAAGAGATGACGACTTCGACAATAGGCAATCTGTGTAGCTGGTTTAACTTTCTCTAACTTTGGGGTAATTAATGACTAACTTTAAGTTTTATAGCATTCTTCAGGATAAAAATTACAAACACCATTTAGTATGCAAAAGTGTCTATATAGTATATATATTTCGGCCAAGCTTTAACTTTTTAATACACTTTTAATAATTTACTAAATATTTAGCAATAACTTCCAAATATTTTTATTTATTTATTTATACAAAGCTTACATAATAATAAATTATTATATAAACTATATTATATATTTGTGAATATTGTGGAAATCGAAGCTAAATGCAGTGTGGTTAAAATAAAGCTCAAATTTGTATATATGACACCATAACAAAAACTGTGCCAATGACCTCCACCACATGTTAAACCCATATAAATCACCTCAACCTGCCACCTTTCTCTTTGTTTACGTGCCAGTTGAATGTATATTAAAGCGGCATTTTGAAAAAAGCGATAAATATTCGAAGCGATCTGTTATGACTGCCTCAGGAGTTGAGCTTACAAACTTTTGTAAATGGTTAGAAGTTAGATTGTAAGAATGATTAATATTTGTACTGTTTTACCCATATTGTTGGCTTATGCCAATGCTTTTGGCATACTAATAATTCTGTTACATGTATTTAAGTTGTAGTAGGCGACTAAATACGATACAGTAAATATGATGAGTTTTGGGATATTTTTTCTTCATTTTAGCATGCAGATTCGAACATGGACCGTATACTAAATTGAAGAGGTAGTTCAGTCAGTACGAGATGATTGTTTTTCCAACTCAGTGGTTCTGGTATTACATAGTATCAGACGTAGAGAATAATGCGTTATTCTTTTCCACATTTTTGAATTTGTAGCATCAAATGCAATTTAAATTAATTTTTGCCAACAGGTACTCTTACTTTCGACTGACTAGGCAATTGAGAGGAAAAATTCCTCTCCCGACGTACAAAAGTCTGCAACTCACTCAATCACTGTCGATGGAATATGGGCTGTACGAGATATACGACTGTATAGGTCATGTCGTCCGAATGGATGAAAACACTCTCACTGAAAGCTCTGAAAGTATTCGTTGCAATACCCGCCGGGGGAAGTAGAGAAAGAGGAAGACTGCCAGATGAGAAAAGGTTAAGAAAGACCAGGCTGCACTTGGTATCTCAAATTGGCGCCAAATTGCTAAAAAAAAAAACGATTGGCGTGCTGTCATAAACCGCGTTCGCGGTTAAATACTTGAGAACGAATGCAAGGCGATTAATTTACTAACATCTAACTTTTTATTTTACGTGTCCAAAATTATAATGCTTCTTTTCGTATCTTTCGTTCTACCATCGTTATGCCACGTCCTGTGGTCTAAGCTATGCGGCGGATTAGTTTTGAAGGCGATGGAAGAGAGTTTAATATTATATCACTGCGTAAGTAATTGGTGCATTTTTTGCTGCAGGCTTTATTGTTAAACCAACGATGGTGTAAATTTGTCAAAAAACTATATTCTGTGGTCGATCTGTTTTTGAAAGCGATGTTGTTGGTTGTCCGGGATTAACCCACGCTTTAATAACTTAACCTTAATAATAAATTAATCACCAGTGATAATTCGATGTAAAACTAATTTTCTTTTGTGTCTTTTAACCAAAATTTTAAGGTATTTCCTTGGCATTTGATTCTTGCTGATTGTTAGAGTATAATATGTTCGGCTGCCCCCACACTTAGCCCTTAGTTGCTTACTTTCAAGTCAAATCTGCTACTATTGCTTAAAAGCTTTTCTTTATCAATAAAATTAGATTCGCAACTGGAAATAATCAATACTGTGTAGCTTTTTTGAACCACAAAAGTTAGATTTTTCTACTAGCTAGTTGCATTCAATCGAATTTCCTCTCCATCAATCACCTAACTGTCATATACAAACTATTGCATACAAGCGTCTGACAAAATCAAAGCTGAGCAATAAGTCATCAAAGGACATGAAATGACGAATCCTGTTTCAAAAGCCTTGCAGAGTTAAGAGCTTCATTGCGAAGATTCGGACAAATATTTATTGTATAATTTAATGAGAGTGTGGCCGGAAACTGCAATGATTGATAGACACAATAATCGAATTTTTGTATTTAGTTAGGTTTGCTTAACGAACTTTTCTAACAACACTTTATTCATGAATACATAACATTGATACATTCATTCCTCTTCGCATATTCAACTCTGAATATACTATATTCCAAACAGTCGAAATGTGGAACTGTAGTATTACTAATATGTTGAACAAGTATTGTAGGAATTCACTATTAGTTGCTAGGTGCTGGCCAGCTTAAAGTCGGATAATATGCTGAAAAATCTCCACAAAAAATAAAAGGTTTCGTTATATCCGCCACTACGAAGCGTCATATAAAATTCGTCAGAGGCCGAGATTTAAAGATGGAATTTTGCAATCATTCTTATTAACCCATTGTTTAGCAAAAGCAACAAAACCTAAAAAGACACTAAGAGTAGAAACCTTGTTTAGAATTACAAATGAGCTAAATGGAAGTTGAATGTAAAGATACAAACGTAATAAAGTAATTACGTCATCTATAGTATATATTTACCCATTAGTCTGTTAAGTACTGAGCCTGTAAACAAAATACGTTTTGTAGATTTTTGCCCAGTGAGTGATTTCTTTATCATACTTAGCATAGAAAAGAAGGTATTGGCTAGTGCATTGTCAACAGAGTTGACCTCTGTTATCTTTAGGTTAACAGTCGCCTTCCGCGAGGGCAGTTCACTTTCTCAACTACTAGTATACCGCCCTCATTAAATATATCAGATCATACTTTTAAAATTATATTTGCAAAAATTGGAACAGACGTAAAAAGTTGGGTTTTAAACTGATGGTAAATACGAATAACATTTCGAAATGTGAAATATGCTCAATAAATTATAATAGTATATAGTTATTAAATAACTAACGGATAACCAACTAATTAAATATACAATTTAACTACACACAAATACATCTGGCATTCCAAAACTTGTACTTGATTTTCGTATTTCTCACAAACCTAGCGTGTCTGATAGTGTATGATTTATATAGAGTATGTATGTTTATACATAAAATTGCTTCGATCCCGTTGACGTTTGACGTTTTACACCTTAAAGCTGACTCTGATTGTTGCATGCTGCAAGAGTATAAAATGTTCGGTTTCACGGGAAGTTAGCGCTTCCTTACTTTGATAAAGTTTAAACTTGTTTGACATTTTTAGTTTGTTAAAGAGTTAATATAAAAATAATATAAAAAGTTGATCACTTTCTTACATATTTGTTGTGTTTTCAACCAGTTGATATTAATGTCCATATGGCGAAAGAAAAATTTTCAAATCTGTTCTGCCATCTCCATAATATCGGTTGAGAAGTAATTTAGCTTATATGCTTAACTGCAACTTAGTATTTTTTTAGTTTATTTGCACGAACTTTATTTCACACCATTTTCGCGGGATGCACTGCAAAATGGCGACAAATGCCGAGATGCAAAAGTGTAATTTCGCTCCACTAAAATATTCAACTGGTCACTTACAGCATCTTACTTGCAGATAAGGAATTTTAACTTAGGAAATTCAAGAACTTTTGACACGTTCCAGCTACAAATATATTGCATTTGGCGAAGGAAATCTCTTCTTTTTTATATCTTACTTATACAAGTTAATTTAAGTCAACAAAAAGAAAGTCGCTTGAACGGAATTGAAGCATCACAACTAACATACCTTTCAAAAGTTGAACTGTGCCGGAAGACAAGTTAGATGAATAGACAAATGAGAGGATGATTGTTTGTTTTACAGTTTAATCCCCCGTATAATTTTACAGCAAAGAAGAATAAAATATATGGGAAAGTTGTTCTCACCAGTGACGAAAACGAAAGGTGACACCAAGGTCTTTACAATCAGCCATGCTGCAAAACAATTGACAAATATTTACTATTTTGTTATTTGTCTCAAGCAATAATATGTGCGTATTTATTAGCTCCCGTATTCACGCTTCGTTGCTGGTAAGCTACCATATTGGTATGAGTGCAGAAGGCTCGGAATTCAGAGTCATTTATACTTACACAGGTTGTTATTATTGTCCCACAAACTCACGCAAGTACATATGTAGATATATACAGACGTATTCGTGATTTTCAACTCTCTTTTGTGGGCTGAAGTGTCGCTGCATCGCTAGTTATTTGCAATGAATTTTTTGTGCAAAAATATACTTTAAAATATACACATTTAAGTTTGTGTTTCAATATCACGAAGTCAATTTAAAAAGTAAAGAATACATTCAACAAAAATGGCTACAGCGTTTGTGCGGAAAGTAATAGGTCCGAGTTGGTTTAAAAAAATATATTGAACTAATCGTTTAATTTCTTCAAAATCTTTCAAAAGAGGCTCCTTCTGCGTTGACACAGCTCTGTCAATGCGATTTCCAAGCATTGAAAGCGTCACGGAAGGCATTTTTCGGAATAGCCTTGAGAGCCGAGGTGTATGCTGCTTGGATCCCCCCGTCAAGTCAAAAGAGAAGGAAGATTGCCTCTTCGTCCCGGGATTATACTCAAAGATCATGACTCGTCACCTGCGATCACATTACTAAAAAATTGGGGATAATTTTCACACATGTTCAAATTTTCTTGCCACACTGCCAGTTGCCACAACTTCTGGTCGTCAGTGAGCACTTTTGGGACCATCTCCGCGCGCACCTTGCGCATTTTTAAGAATCACATTATCGATGTTTGTCGAAGTAGCAGGTCTCCCAGTACGGTCTCCATCAGCCACCTCTTCCCGGCCCATCAAGACGGCCTGGTGCCACCGTACCACACCACTTCTTACTAAAGAAATATCCTTGGTGAGCCGGCTTGATCATAGCTAACGACTCCGTCGCATATTTACCGAGTTTCACACAGAATTTAATCGCGTTCCTATCCTCTAGCGAACGCTGCATTTTCGGAATGCACCACTCACAGTAACTCATCGCGTGAAAATGTTCGCCCTGACTCTCCAGGTGCTCGGAGACAACTGACCAGCCCCTCGTTCGTTAGCTAGGAATGCCTTCTCCGAAGTGCAGTCGCGGCGGAAGAAACTCAGTCTAACATTACCCCGCCAACCCATTAGAAACTTGGTAAATAAGTATAAAAATATTGAAATACTTACTTCAATTGGAATTAGCATTTGTGATTTCTGGCTCATCAGAGATAAATTTTATGTATATATAAGTTAACACAACATTTTATGAACTTCTACATAAATTCCATTCCCACATTATATGCTAGAAACATACAAACCGTTTGCATACTTTGGAGTCCYATTACAACCAAAAGTGCAACTGCGCTAAACGCGCATCCGCTAAATTCTTAAGTGAGCGAAACACGCGCAAACCCTTTTAGCTGACCAAGCATCTTTGGTC
>NW_017537154.1:0-1229 GCF_001853355.1 Bactrocera latifrons
GTAAATATTGATTTATTTTTTATACTTACAATTTTATTTATAACTGATTTACTTAACATAGACTAACGATTGGTTCGATGTGATGAACCTCAAAGTTCCACACRCAGATAGTCGCAATCGAATGAATGCCTATGGGCTTGMGCTTACAGAGCAGGACAAGATCTTGAACGATATGACACAAATGGTAACAGAAATGCGGGCAATAAATAGGAAATGTTTATTGCCATTTCAAAAAGGTTCAAGTGATATACTAATTTTGTATTATTGAATTTTAACTAAACTTTACTATATTAGGAATTTTGCAATCAATCAATGCTCTCAAACTGCTGCGTGCGGAATTAGAAAATTGTTTTCGTATTAAGTACATACTTACGTATCGACTAAATCAAGATGTACTGGAAAATTTGTTTGGGGTGATACGCGGTAAGGGTGGGCTGCATGACCATTCTGATCAGCAGAAATTTGAATATAGGCTAAGATCGTATCTTTTAGGATGTAATCAGGGTATACTGTCTACTAGCGCCAATGTAGAAGAAGACGATACACCTGATCTTGAAAGTCCCTCTTTTTGTTTAACAGGTAATTTTATTTTGTATTTATTTAAAAAGACTTTAATTAATTTATTACGTTACATTTAATAGGAACTATTTTATCAAAAGTTTGCGATTCAAAATCAGACGATACTGTAAACTGCGATGACATTGACGAAATAGACCAGCTGGAGTATGATGGTGTGAAAAATGTAGCTGGCTATTTATGCCACAGGCTGAAGAACGTACTGCCGCACAGTGTTGAATCGGATCAAAGCAACAATTCATTCACAAATGTTAACCATTTGAGTGAAGGAGGTTTGACGAAGCTTACACCACAATTTGTTGAGAAAGTGGCACGGATGGAAAAAACTTTTACGGACATCAATAAAGATTCTCTTTATGCATGCAAAGGTTACATTCAAATGCTTATCGACAAGGCTAGGGACATTGAATGCGATCTAGAGGCTAAAAAGTGGTTTTTAGATCTCGAATGTTGTTTGAAATTCGAAAACTTAATGCTAATATTGCGAAATTCAATTATCAAAAGAAACGTAAAATAAGCAAATTTAAGAAATAAATGTATAGATTATATAGATAACTTTTCTTCTTCTTCTTAATTGGCGTAGACACCGCTTACGCGATTATAGCCGAGTTAACAACAGCGCGCCAGTCGTTTCTTCTTTTCGCTACGTGGCG
>NW_017537154.1:2854-3875 GCF_001853355.1 Bactrocera latifrons
AAGATTTGGCGCATGGTGAATATCTGGTCGGTTGTTGATTTTCCAGGTCTGAAGCCACACTGATAAGGTCCAATCAGTTTGTTGACGGTGGGCTTAAATCTTTCACACAWTACGCTCGATAGAACCTTATATGCGATATTAAGGAGGCTTATCMCACRGTAATTGGCGCAGATTGTGGGGTCTCCTTTTTTGTGGACTGGGCAGAGCACACTTTAATTCCAATCGTTGGGCATGCTTTCGTCCGACCATATTTTGCAAAGAAGCTGATGCATGCRCCYTATCAGCTCTTCGCCGCCGAGTTTGAATAGCTCGGCCGGTAATCCATCGGCCCCTGCCGCTTTRTTGTTTTTCAGGCGGGCAATTGCTATTCGAACTTCTTCCTGGTCGGGCAATGGAACGTCTGCTCCATCGTCATCGATTGGGGGATCGGGTTCGCCTTCTCCTGGGGTTGTGCGTTCACTGCCATTCAGCAGGCTGGAGAAGTGTTCCCTCCATAATTTAAGTATGCTCTGGGCATCGGTAACTAGATCACCTTTGGGGGTTCTACAAGAGTATGCTCCGGTCTTGAAACCTTCTGTGAGCCGCCGCATGTTTTCGTAGAATTTTCGAGCATTACCCCTGTCGGCCAGCTTATCAAGCTCTTYGTACTCACGCATTTCGGCCTCTTTCTTCTTCTGTCTGCAAATGCGTCTCACTTCCTTCTTCAACTCTCGGTATCTATCCCATCCCGCACGTGTTGTGGTCGATCGTAACGTTGCGAGATAGGCAGCCTGTTTTCTTTCCACTGCGACACGGCACTCCTCGTCGTACCAGCTGTTCTTTTGCACTTTCCGAAAACCAATGGTTTCCTTTGCAGCTGTACGTAAGGAGTTTGAAATTCCGTCCCACAGTTCCCTTATACCGAGTTGTTGGCGAGTGCTCTCAGAGAGCAGGAGTGCAAGCCGAGTAGAAAATCGTTCGACTGTCTGTTGTGATTGCAGCTTCTCGACGTCGAACCTTCCTTGTGTTTGTTGACGTGCGG
>NW_017537154.1:5040-12406 GCF_001853355.1 Bactrocera latifrons
TTCGTGGTGGGAGAGAGACTCCGTCGCCGAGTACTATCATTCACTCCGGTGAATGAACGTCTATCCACAATCCGCATCAAAGCGAGGTTCTTCAACATATCGCTGATTTGCGCCCACGCCCCGACGGAAGAGAAGGACGATGTGACCAAAGATGCCTTTTATGAACGCTTGGAGCGCATTTATGAGAGCTGCCCCCGCCACGATGTCAAAATCGTGCTTGGCGACTTTAACGCCAGGGTGGGCAAAGAAGGTATCTTTGGCACCACGGTCGGAAAATTCAGCCTCCACGAGGAAACATCCCCAAATGGGTTGAGGCTGATCGACTTCGCCGGGGCCCGAAATATGGTTATCTGTAGTACTAGATCCCAGCAAATAACTTTTAGTATGGCTAAAATATAACTAAAAATATTTAAAAAGAAAAAAAACTAAATAATCTGCGTCGATTCATATTCAAATAAAAAACATAAGCAGAATAAAATAAAAGACATTATAAAATTTGAATTGTTTAATTTAAATATTTCTTTTAATTTTAAGTTTTATGTGAAATATTCAAATTGATCTTTAATTGTAATTATTTTCATATTTAACTTGCACTGTGATTTTTGTAAATGCGTTAATTTTTCCATTTTTTGTTTGGTGCGTATTTTAATAGAACAATTAATAAAAATATTTATTTTGCAAAATAATAATTAATAATTTAATAAAAATCTAAAATCTCGCCAACCTTCAATATTTTATTTCATTTTTATAAACCAAAAACCAATCAATTATTATTAACAAGCAATATTTATTTGCTACTCAAGCTATTTCACGAAATTTATGAGCCGTGTGACGTAGATGCGCAGAACGAAAAATTTTTTGTCTCTCATCTGCGCAATCTTGTACTCTATCATTCTTGGGACATATGCTTCCGCGGAGTTTTTTGTAGACATTATTATGTTCTTCAATCTTGTTGTACATTATTTTGTTCTATCGCTAATAGTTTCGGCAGCGCATTAGACAAAAGACATTTTAAGACACCTTTTTTACACCTTCGTAGCATTCTATTGGGAATTTTTTAAATCGGCCCAGTACTTCTTGAGCCGATTCATTACAAACATAGGTACACATCTTTCCTGTTTATAATATTAGTGTAGATAAAATAAAAACAAAAAAAGTTTATTTACGAAACAGCATATGACAGCGTACCCTACACTGGGTAGGACATATCAAATAATTAAATCTTATTTAATTTTCAAAGAAAAAGTTCTCGTAATTTCCGTAAATAACTAAACGGAATGGTAAAGTAAAACTCACAAAATACTTTGATTGGAGCGAATACAAAACCGAAAAAAATCAATTTCGCCAAATATAAATAAGTTTATGAACACTATATATGTATGTACATAAATATGTTAGTGGTACATTAAAATTGTACATACATACATTCCTATCCATAACTATATTCATTTTTGCCCACATTGGCAAACATCCCCAATACCTCTTGTTCTTGGCAAACAAAAACAAGCAGGTTTGTATACAGAAAGCAAATTGATCTCTCCAACGAGCTCTAAATTGCTTACAAAAAAAGCACAATCATTAGCACACAAACAATTTATACAATATATATTTATAAAACACAGCATTGATCTCTTTAACGAGCTCTCAATTGCACAAAGCATAAGTACCTTCACAAGTACATACATACATATTGGGTGTACATATTATGGTGTACATTATGATAAAAAAGGTTTACTAAATTAAAAGTGTGGATATTTTCAAACTTCAACCTAAAATATAAATAAGTAATATCGCATAGCAAATAAATAAGAAACGGCAATAATAAGGATGGAGTCATGTGTAGAAGTTCACGCAAGTGAGGAAAGATATCTGATCGCCATTCACTTGGGAGTAGTTAGAAACGATTCTTTTACATATAGTTCAAGCAGCTCACGACTTCCGGTCGTTAAACCAAGTATCCTCTGGGTAGCCTGAGAACATCCGTTTGAAGGCGAGCTAAAGTGAGAAGGCGAAATATTCCTTGCATAGGGTTGTGCGCTGGGTTTGGGACCCGCCACGTAAAAAAAACCACGCCATGGCAAACGAAATAAGGACTACGAATTGAGGCCATGCACCTGGAATGACCGGTTCCTTAATTGGGAAGGTGCCGCTGCCCAGCTGGTTGATGTCCTCGTAAAAATAAAGGCTGACAACAACGTCGTCCAAGAAATGCGATTAACGGGACAAGGACAGAGACGAGTAGGTCCTTGTAGCATTTACTACGATGGCCATATAAAGGAGCGCAAGTTTGGTGTGGGATTCGTGGTGGGAGAGAGACTCCGTCGCCGAGTACTATCATTCACYCCGGTGAATGAACGTCTAGCCAYAATCCGCATCAAAGCGAGGTTCTTCAACATATCGCTGATTTGCGCCCACGCCCCGACGGAAGAGAAGGACGATGTGACCAGATATGCCTTTTATGAGTGCTTAGAAAGCACTTATGAGAGCTGCCTCCGCCACGATGTCAAAATTGTGCTTGGCGACTTTAACGCCAGGGTGGGCATAGAAGGTATCTTTGGCACTACGGTCAGTAAATTCAGCCTCTACGAGGAAACATCCCCAAATGGGTTGAGGCTGATCGACTTCGCCGGGGCCCGAAATATGGTTATCTGTAGTACTAGGTTCCAGCATAAGAAAATACATGAAGCTATCTGGCTGTCCCCGGATCGAAAAACCACCAACCAGATCGATCATGTTGTGATAGACGGAAGACTCGTCTCCAGTGTTTTAGATCTACTCGGACCACTATCTTTTTGCAGCCAAGATCCGCACCCGCCTCTGTATAGCAAAAAACGCACGCCATCAAACGCTAGGAAAGTAGGAGAAGCTGCAATCACGACAGTCAGCCGAACCATTTTCTACTCGGCTTGCACTCCTGCTCTCTTTGAGCACTCGTCAACAACTCGGTATAAGAGAATTGTGGGGCGGCATTTCAAACTCCTTACGTACAGCTGCAACCGAAACCATTGCTTTTAGGAAAGTGCAAAAGAACAGCTGGTACGACGAGCAGTGCAGTGTCGCAGCGGAGAAAAATCAGGCTGCCAACCTCGAAACGTTACGATCGATCACAACACGTGCGGGATGGGATAGGTATCGAGAGTTGCAGAGGAAAGCAAGACGCATTTGCAGACTTGGAAGAAGTTCGAATAGCAATTACCCGCCTGAAGAACAACAAAGCCGACCGAGCTATACAAACAAGCGGCGAAGAACTGCTAAGGAGCATGCATCAGCTTCTTTGCAAAATATGGTCGGACAAAAGCATGCAGCACGATTGGAATTTAACTAACTAGTATTTACAAACTCATAAATCCTTAAGAATATAGTTGCTTATTGTACACACGCAAGAGCAAGCATATGTGCATACCAAATAATAAGTATGTTTAAAACGAAAGCCGTACCAGCAGTACGCCGAAATACATGCAGCACTATATATGTACGTAATTCTAGGCAAAATATTCGCCTAGTGGGACTAGTATGTTTAAATGAGTTAAGCCTCCTCCCTGGGAAAAACTTTCGCACCCTAGCAAGGCAGTACAATACACCGCAGCCGATGACACCATAACACAACACCAACTCAACTCACCACCCCTGTACAACCCACTCAACAAAAAGGATGGACAGCAGGATGGCAGATTCTTATTTTTATACACGACGTAACTCGTCACATACACTTCGCTTTCAACCTTCCGTTTACAACACCCGTCCTGCGCGCTACAGTAAACTTTTCGACAACAACGATCTGGCGCGATATAGATATTTGCTCATTTTAGTTGGTTACTGAAATATTTCAAATGTATAACTTTCATAAAATAACATTTGTAAAAATATAAAACCCTTTTTAATAAATTAATATTGCATATCATACTACTCAAGCTACCGGGTATTTTTATTTCAAATGTGCGTGACAACTATTTAAATAATTTATACGTACATGGTGATTACCAAGGCAAAAATAAAGTCACATATGTATCTACTAAGTACAAAGATATTCAATGAGAGCTGCATTAGGTTGGCTTTAAAATTTTGCCATCTAGTGTCAAGGGGAAAAATCGCAAACCGACTAACCCAATCTAGTTTTTGTATCCACAGCTCTTGCAATAATATTCTTTCTTTGGTAACTAGTGAGGCTAGTAATTCAAGAGGATCAAAAAGGCGAGCAGAAACTGACAATATATGGCTCACAGATCATGAAAATTGTCATCTGAACAAATTGCAACAAATCCTCTTTTGACAACCAATGGATTCCTAAGTTTTAATGGAATTTTTGTTGATTAATGGCATTTTAGTGCAATCACTGTCAAAAAATGTATGGTGTCTCGAAAACCATTTCATTAAGGTGAATCCGGTCTAGTTTGATATTCTAATTACCTCATTTCTCAACAGATCTAGAGTCTCAAAATTTTTGGAGCCTGTTATTAAATCATCAACATAAAAGTCCCTTTTGATGGCCAATGCACAGGATGGATATTTCCTTGCATTGGCATCACTGAGAATTTGCAAACACCGTGTTGCGAGAAATGGAGCAGTCCCAGTGCCGTAAGTTACGGTGTTAAGACGAAAAATTTTAATTTGCTCAGAAAGATGCTCTCTCCATATAATAAACTGCCAATTTCTGTTTTCTTCAACGTAATCAATAATATTTTAGTAATGTCCTCTGTTAGTGCATACTTACGTAAGCGAAAACGAAGAAGAGTTGAGTATAATTCTTCTTGGATGTTTAGAACTACCGTACAAAGTTCATTCAACGCTTTTTGAGTTGAAGATCGGTTCGAAACATCAAAGACAACAAAGTGCGCTCAATCGGGATCTTATTGTTCGTTGGCTCATGTGACCCAGTCGTTCATTAAGTCCAGTGCCTGAAGGCAATACTCGAATTGTATTTACGCAAAATTTTTTTACACTATTATTGCTCTTGTGTAAATGTAATGACATTTGAATCTGAAAGTATTTTTTCTAGGGCCCATTAACATTAATGTTATGGTCTGGATGATTTGCCGAAATGCATCGCATTACTCAGAATTCCGCCGAAAATTCTTAATTAATTAAACGCGATTTGACAAACGTGCTTAGTTTTGACCCCACTTTTGTATTGGAATTGCCAATTCCTTTTACGCTTAATGTTATGTGCTGACGTCGAATCCGACTTCTATGCCAAGTCCTCCGTCATAATCTGGCAACTTTTCTCGTGTATAGCTGCACTTTCGTGCTCTCAGAACTTTGTTTAATTTATGTAATATTTAAAAGTTTGTGGTGAAATTATCTGATAAAGTGATCCGTTAAGAAAAGTATCACTTTTATATTTTAATTTAAAGCATTTGAAATTTAATTTCAATTTGTTTTTGTTCTACATTTTTAAATAGTGCAATTGTTAGTGTTAATTTATATTGCTTACTTAAATTTCTTTCTTGTTTTTATTCGTTTCCATTTTTGTCCACAGTTGTTTGTGAGTTTCTTATTTTTCGTGTGTTACAGTGCTTGGTTTTATTTGTTAAAAAATTTTTGTCATTGCTCTTTCTACTTTTATTATTTAAAATTTCTTATATTGTTATTTAGTATTGTTTTTTTATCATTATGACTTGCAATTTTCCAAAATACTCTGTGAAAGGCGAGTCGGAACGCTTTGTTTCTTGCTGGCTTTGTGATGGGCTTGCTCATCTTAAATGTGCTGGACTGACAGGTAGGATATTGGATTATATTCTTGATAGTAAGGGCTTACGTTAGCTAGTTAAAATGCAAACCAACAGAAATTTAATTATTTAAAGTTTTTGGGCAGGCACGCAATAATTTCAAGGATATTGGTCGGGAGCTTGAAACCCTTACTGAAAAATTTACGCATTATGAAACGTTGTTTCAATCATTTAAACGCCTAAATGTGCAAGAAGAGAATCCAAAACCTTCATCTAAACGTAAACGTCCGTCAGATTGTAACTGCATCTTCTTTAAAAAGAATGCCCCCACCCATCATTGACTTCATCAATCATTCTTCCCCTTTTCCTCAAGGAGTCCTCCGTCTGCACAGGACACAGAAAACTGTTACTGAACATGGTAAGTGGAAAATTTCTCAAGATCCGCCTCCAAATACCTGCAAGTCGAGCAATAAAATCTTAGTTGTAATACCGGAAAACGCAATTTTTATGCGAATAACACAGTCGATGACATAAAAAGTTATATCTCGTCGAAATTAAAAACGGTCGATACAGGCATCCGTAAATTTAATTTCAAATACAACAGAGATATTTCTTTGTGCGCGAATTCGAGCACAAACGTGATAAGACCCCTGTAGTTGTCACTAAAATGGAAAGAAAACTCAATGATACAAAAAACTGAATATTTTGCTGCGTATTTATTATCAAAAGAGATCATAATACGAAACTTACTGATTAGTATTTAAATATCATTAATTGCAACTTTGCTTTCACATAAACTTGGCCAAAGCCCCACATTTTTCATAATGAAATATTCAGCAGCGAATTCGAAATCTTTAGATATGACCGGCTGAACAGAAAAGGAGATGGTGTCTTGTTTGCTGTTCATTCTTCAATTCCATTTGAAAAAGTCGATGTTCTGAATACAGGCTTCATAGAATTTAAGTGCGCTAATAGTGGCCATATTTACTTTACTTTATCTTATATATCGCCTCACTCAGACATATGTATATRCAGCATGCTTCTTCAATAAATAATGTTTTCGCAATGGCTAATAATAATTTTGATTCTTACGAACTTTCGCATGCTTGTTTTACAAATTTACAACAAATAAAGTAGGGGAAGGTGGGGAATGTTGGGGAATGTTGGGGAATCCCGGGCCAGCGCGATATTTTTTTCCCTAGTATAGGTTGACAGCTGCAACCAACTGTCATCGGCTCGTCTCATACTAAGCTCAGTTTCTATATGGCACTCGAGCTGTGAACACGTGTTATAACCTCTCTGCTACAACAAAAAGAAATTCGACACTCCGAAAGTTTTTTTTTAACTCTGTGTACAGTTGATTTTTATCACATTTTCCAATAAATTCATCCAGGTAAATATGTTCATAATATTAGTTGAGCCTTTAGCCTTCGACACAAAAAAGACATTTTGCACGAATTTACATTGTGTTCATTATCCACCGCCATTTTGCAAATATGAGCGTTTGGGGAATCTCGGGGCACTTATTACGGGGAATGTCRGGGAATATTTTTTTGCATTTGACATGCTAACTAAGTGATTTTTTTTTTTTTAACACAATAGTTTTTCAACATTTCCTGATAGTTTCGTGCTCCGAAAAATTTTTTTTAGTCATTATGMCGCGGTACTATCCCAAAGAAGAGAAAATTGTTGATTTCGAC
>NW_017537154.1:14086-15883 GCF_001853355.1 Bactrocera latifrons
GATCGAGGGGTTCACTTGAAATGTGCCGGACCGAACCCGAACACTTACACCTGCATCCACTGCGAGTCGGAATAATTTTTTTCGCCAATTCCTATTTTTCTTATTATTTATGAATCTCTCTTTCATTTCCATTGATAAATAAACGTTTTTCGGTAACAATCATGTTTTAATCGATTTACAGACTTTCCCCACCTTTTTTCAAAATCGCAAAATCAGGTTTTTTGCGCCAATGGCTATAAATTTTAAATTTTTGTASAATTTTATCAAAAGAAAGGTTACGACTCGCATTACAAATCAATGCTTTGGAATTTTCACAAAAAAGAACTTTTATGTGACTTTTTAACCGAAATCCAAACGTGGCCCAATATTCCCCACCTTCCCCTACTACGATATAATTTTAATGCGTAACAAAAAATAAATAAATAGATAATTACAAAGAATAAAATGCACTCAACTGCTACAATGTTTTTTGTTTACATTAATAGCTTCAAGTAACAGGAAAATTTCAATTCTGTTTTCATCAAATGTACACTTCTACGCACCACGAGCCAGACTCCTGATAATAATGTTAGGCACATTAATTTTACCACGAGTCAGACTCGTGGAAATACATCAAGGGGTTAACCAAATTAGGTTAATTTCAAACAAGTTTGATAAATTCTTAGATCTGATTCACGTTGATAACGCTTCAATGTTCTTTGTTGTGCAATGTGATCCTTTTGTTCCGCCAGAGGACTCGTATCATCCGCTTTGGAAATTAACATCGAAATCATAGCCAACTTTGTTCATAATAATACACAACACCTTTGTTCTCGGTTCAACTTTGCGAAGGCTAATTTTATGAAAATTAATTACGAACTTTTTAAAATAACTTTGACAGATTACAATATTGGCAATATTGAATTTAGTGCTTCCCATTTTAATTCAACTATTTTAAATATATTTGAAAAATATGTTCCGAAACGTGTTACTCAAAAAATGAGTTCTAATTTATGGTTTTTGCAAGAATTATGTACTTAGCTGAACTTAACAAAATATGTTATAATAATTATATAAACAAAGTACAAGAAGATATTTTACGTAACCCAAAATTATTCTATGGTTTCGTTAACTCCAAACGCATGATTTCTAATTTTCCGTCCGCTATGAAATATAAGTCTTCTATGTCTAGTGACAATTACACCATTTCTAATTTGTTCGCTGAATTCTTCACCTAAATATTTTAGAACAATCATATAATTATGGCACAGATACGATACCCTCATGCTTTCTTAAAAAATGTGCCAAATATTATATATAACAAGCCCTAACCAAACTATTTAATTCATCTCTTATGCAATGCTTATTTTCATCTATGTATATGGAAAAGTCATTTATTATTCCTTTTCGAAAGAGTCGATTTAGGTCATCTATTGAAAACTATAGGGGAATAGCAAAGTTGTCAGCAATACCTAAACTGTTTGAAACAATTATAACAAACGACATAACCTTCCGGATCTCTCCACTAATTTATTGTTCTCAGCACGATTTTCGTAAAGGGAAATCTACAATAACTAATTTGCTTGAAATGTATCCCATGTATCAACGGGAGAATATTATTATTATTATTAAATTTATTAGGAAAAATATACAGGCTATTAAACCTAATGATAAGGAGGAGTGCGAGCAGCTTTGAGAATCGACTCCGATATTATAACAAATCTATATTATATCATATTATGTATGTTACATTCCACTAGAAAATTATAAATACAGTTAATATTTATTTAAAGATGGTGTTTTTAACAGTGTTTGATA
>NW_017537154.1:18353-19916 GCF_001853355.1 Bactrocera latifrons
CTTAACCGCTCTTTTAAAACACGCGTTAGACTTTTTGTAGTTGGTAAGATTAGTGTCGGACATAGAATTTTTAAAAACCTTCCAATATTTATTTTTCTGGTCACGAAGATGTTTAAGATCGGCGTTCCACCAAACTGGAAAGACCTTAGCAAGCTTCTTTTTAGATTGGGGTTTCGATTTATTGGCTGCAGAGCGTATGACTTTGGTAATAGAGGCACTTTCTTGATTGATATTGTCGATTGGCGAGCTTTTTATATTMTTTGTGATCTCTGCTTGAAATACATCCCACTTAGCGAAGTCTGTTTGAATATGGGGCGGTGGTTATATTTGATAGGGTGGAGGTTGGTTTGAACAGTGATAGAGATGGGGAAATGGTCGCTGCCTTTCAGATCAGTGGAAATAACCCATTTAATTCCGGGAGAGAGTTGAGGGGAAGCTAAAGACAAGTCGACGTGAGTTAATGTTGAATGGGTTGAAAAATGAGTAGGGGATCCATTATTTAATAACACCAAGTGATGATTTAATATGAAATTTTCAGTTATTGATCCTCTGGCATCAGATTTTTGTGAGCCCCACAGATGGTTCCAGGCATTAAAGTCGCCAGTCCACAAAATGGGGGTGTTTAATTGCTGAAATAAGTTTCTTAAGTCGGTTTCACTGAAAACTTGCTGGGGGTGGATRTAGGTACTTGCTATACCAAATAGCAAGTTCAGATTTAATTTTAGTGCTATGGTTGATAGAGATGAGGTTATATTTATAACTTCATGGGGAATGTGTCTTTTTATTACGATACCTTGTTTGTTAGTTTGGATGTTATTTAAGTTAAAGAAATAGCCTAAGTACTGTTTGGGATAAAAGAGATTGGATATTGGTGTTAGTGGGATATGTGTCTCTTGTATACATATTACGTCTGGGCTTTTCTCTTTGAGAAGCAATTGCAGCTCGTGATAGTTGTTGGAATACCCGTTTATATTGCACTGGAGAATTTTCAACGTCAAAAAACTTAATCAAAGTAAAAGGAGAGGCAAATATGTATTTATTAGTGTTTATTAGTTGTTGTTTTTCTTTTTATTCCATTTCGTTATCAGACGTATTCTGGTTTATAGTAGCAGCTAATACTTGGGAGAGTGATGGGAGAGGTTGGAAGAGTGACTGGAGTTGTGGGGAAGAAGAATGTGAATTTGATGAAGAGAAATGATTGCTATTGTAGTTAGTGTCTGTCTCGATACGATCAGTGAGATATTTTTGGAATTCGGAAGTCGGAGAGTTAAAAGTTAAGTTKTGTTTGTTAGCATTTTGTGTTGTGGGAATATTATCGTTTACTTTTGCTGTTTTGTTTGATTTAACTATATGGGAGTCAGAATAATTAATTTGTTCGAAGGGGGCAATTTGATTGGAAGAGGAATTGGGATTTTCAATACTAGTATCTATGGTTACTTCCACGTAGTTTTTGTTGTTGATACTATTTGAGATTTTAATGCTCTGTGAGTAAGTGGGAGAGCTTTTATTGTTTGTTGTAGCTGCTGTAATTATTATATTTGTTTTGCTAGTATTTGCGCTCGA
>NW_017537154.1:20406-27573 GCF_001853355.1 Bactrocera latifrons
GTAGTTTAGCGATTCGTGTAGCTTGGCTGAGATAGAGCACACATTTTCCAGTTGTTTTGCTTTTATAAACTTTTCGGCGATTTTATTGCTTTTTACAAGGATAAGTAGTTTTCCATTACGAAGAGTAGAAATGGAGTGAACCTCACTACTAATTTGTTTGATACCACGATGAATTGCAGAGCACGAGTAAGAAGAGATAGGCTTGGAGGGATCAGTTGATTCAATCGCGACAAATTTTGGATCATTCACTTTAGTTTCAGGCAGAAAGGGAAAATCGGTTTGAAGGGCACTTGAATCACTTTTGTTTTTCTTTCTTTTTGGYCCAGTATCTAATAACGCAAATCGATTTGCGTTAATGTTTGGTGACCCCGAGGTAATGGTGCACGTGCTTGTAAAGTTCACGTAAACAAAAGTATGCGTATGCACAGAAATAGAAAAAAAGAGAAAAAGCGGATAGGCCGAGCTGAGAAAGAACGAAATCAAAAAACTCCGTACGCCTCAAAAACAAACGTCTAATCTGCAAGAGAGTTAGTCGATGACTGTGAACGGGAGAATAAAAATACTGATGTCATATACACAGATTTTAGTAAAGCTTTTAAATTAAACCATTCAATTATTTTGAATAAACTTGATCTTCTTGCTTTTCAACCAATATTTCTAAAATGGTTTGCTTCTTATCTTAGTAATAGGATTCAACAAGTCATATTTCACGATACTTTTTCTGACGTAATCAATGTCCTTCAGGCGTTCCTCAAGGTAGCCATCTGTTCTTAAGTAAAACTTTTTTAAAGATATATAGTACTTCAAACAGCGAAAAATGTCAGCTGCAAACAGACTTAAACAAAAAAGTTTCTTGGTGTGATAGAAATGACATGCTATTGAAACTTAAAAAATGTAAAACGATGTGCTTTTCACGTAGATCTGTAGACCCTACATAATACGCAATACAAAACTTTAGGTTGGGGCAAGTATGCAGTTTTGTTGATCTGGGAGTAACTATGGACCCCAAACTCAATTTTGGTTGGTCTAAAGAATTTAGAGATCCGCTTACCACAAAAATGCTTCTGACATCTTTGGTAATGCTGCTGTGGTTTGGAACGATTGTTAACAAATCCATTCTGAGGAAATAGAGTCCGTTCAAAAAAAATTTTTACTTTTTGCCTTAAATCATTTGCATTCAAATTCCAGTTTAAATTTTCCCTCTTACACTAACTATTTAAAACTTATAATCTCCCCAAACTCGCTAGTCGTAGGGAGATGCTTGGTATAATATTTCTTGTAAAATTAATGAATGGATCATTCCGTAGCCTATCTCTCTTATCTGATATTAGTTTAACCTTCCCGCTTGCTCTACCAGCAGTTTAGACCCTTACTTTTAAAATTTTCTAGAACAAATTTTGAGTTAAACGAACCATTCCGTCATTCCATTCGCTTCTCATCGCCCAGAGATAGCAATGAGTCATAAACAGCAGTCACTTCATCGATCATCGTTTGTAATGAAGTTGCTGATGGCTTTGGAATAGTTGGCAGCTCAAACTTTTGAGATTGTGTTGAAAAATATCAAACATTTGTTATCATAGACCTTTTTGAAACTTGCCAATGCTTTCGAATAATTTTCATTCAGCATTTGAAATGCCTTGACAGTTCCCAAAGCTTCTCCAGACAGACTATTAACCACGTGATTGAATTTTTCAAAATCTGGGACACTCATACCATTATGGGTCAAAATCTCAAAGAACTTATGAAATTTTTAAATTCCGAATATTCTCCCTTGCAGTCTTCATCAATATCTTCAATTTTAGATTGGAATTACGTTAACTTTTCACTATGTGAGTTTAGTATGTCGAGCGAAAATTCTAATTCAATTCGATCAGTCTTTATTCGCAAAATACTATTTTTCGCCACCGTCCTTTGACGCTTTAATGACTTTAAGTCYGTAAACTACTTATTTGGAGAGAGGGTGGCGACAGTTGGTTTTGGTTTGCTCATTTTGATTTTTTTGAATTTAGATTAACGAGAAATTGACAGCAGAATCAACCTAGAAAAGTTGGAAATCGATTGACTCCCAATGGAACTCCATGAAGCAATGCCGATCATTGTTGATATATAGAAATGTAGTGCACTTTTTTTTGACGTGAAACGTCTTTAAAATCGCGCTAAAACATACGGGTACCAGGTTTAAAAAGTGGACCGTAACGAAAAGGTCTATATGATCGAACGTTAATAATTAAAAAACTATTAGTCTTAGAAACAATTATGTGATATGAATATTTCGCTTATATAGTCAGCTCGCTGTTATGACATTGAGTTCTTGTCGGGGTCTAGCGGGGTTAACTGCGTTAACTGTACGAAATTGGCGTTCTCTCTTGTTTCTATTCAGTGTAACTCGTGATTCCGACTTTAGAGCGCACTGATTCTTTCGTGTGTTTGCCAAGTTTATTTAAGCTTAGTATTTAGCTCTCAAGAAATGTAAAAACTTCATATAAAAAAAACGCTTAAGAAACGGTCAAGTAACTTTCCTGCGATAAATTCACTTGTGCTAGTATGCAGCTCTAAAGAAATCTAGTACAAATTTTTAATACTTTGGTTCAATAAAATGAGAATATGGCCAACCTGGTTTTGCGAAGAAACATCAAATCAACAATTGTTTCTGAACGAAATTCAAAGTAATCGTTAAATTCATCATAAATTAGTATTCATTATTATGAAGTATATTTCATTTTGAAATGTTGTATAAAACTTACCAATCCTCAACAACATTCCTTAAATCGCAATGAAAATATTTATGTTACTTCACACATACATCATACATAATGCGCACAAAGTTTATTTTCTTATGTGGATCATTCACAATGCGTAACCAGCTGTCAAAATTACTTGAGAAATAATGTTTTTTTTTCTTKAGCAATTACTTGAGAGCTGGATCAACCTTTAAACCGATTGATTTATACAAAAATAAGTGTAATTTGGACAGTATATTTAAAATAGCCAGAAATTGATAATAAATATATAAACTTTTGCAATGTCGGCTTCAGCTCGTGCAAGAACCTGCCAGAAGTATAAACTACGGCTATTATTACAAAGAGGGGGCTAAGGGCCACGCATAGGTACCCCAATGTCCAGCGCCGAGCGAGCGAGACGGTTTCGGGAACTTCGCAAAGCTGCTGCCGCCGACCTCGCGAGTACCTCTACCACTGGAATACCTATACTTATGGATGTAACGAATGAACAGACGGTCRATATATCTATTGGATCTGTCACGGAACTGAGAGATGTCAATATCAATAGAAGTGAAGCAAGGCAAAATCATTGGCGTTCAGCGGACAAACGCTTAAAAATGGTATTTGAAGCCAATTCTTTTGGTTTATCTTGCAGCGTTTGTGATCGACTTTGGTTCGAAAGAGACTTAAAGAAAGTGAAACATCGTAACCTTTCTTTCCTTCAAAACAAAATTACCCGATGAAAATGTGACGGAATTTCGCTTATGCAGTACCTGTAGATTTTTATATTTCTGATGTTATTCTGTGAATTTGTTCTATTGTTGAATGCTTTTTTCTAAAACCGAACTGGTGCAATGCGATTAAATGCTTTTCGTCGATTATAGATTTTAATCTTAGATAAATTAATTTTTCAAAAAGTTTTGAGATTTGTGGAAGTAGTGAAATTGGTCTATATGAGACCACTTGAGGATCCTTTCCTGGCTTAGGATCCATAACAACTTCGGCAACTTCCCAAAGGCGTGGAAAATGTGTCAGACGTATTGCTGTATTGAAAAGATAGGTGAGCGTCCGTAAACATTTTTATGTTAACTGCTTTAACACTTCAGCTGTAATTAAATCGAAGACAGCTACTTTCTTTACTTTAAGCTTTTTAATTTCACTTTTAAGTTGACAAATGGTGATTGCTAGGATTGTTGCATGATACTGTAGAATACTACTGAGGAACGCGATTTCACTATCCTCGTTTGAACGAGATTTCAGCTAGGTGTTTTGCAAATGCATTAGCTTTATCATAATCGCTTCTAGCCCATGTATTGGAAGCAACTTTTAGTGCTGCAATGTGACTTGTTGGACGTTTCAAATACTTTGTACTTTTCCAGAGTGAGTAATCATCTTTTCTGTCAGCGGATAGTTGAGATAAATGTTTATTAATTGACTCATTCTTAATATGAGCAATTTCTCGTTTTAATTCTGCTGTTGCCTTATTACGGTTGGTTTTGTCGAGTGGTGAGCGGGTTTTGTGTAATTTCCGTCGTAACCTTCCTTTCATAATTAGAAGGATTTTATTTCTTTAGGGTAATTTAAACCTATAATTTTCCGCTTTATCCCATACGTATTATCCCAAGCTGCTTGTTGAATTCTTTCGTAAATGTGTTAATTTCTAACTCCAGTTGTTCAATTGTTGTGATTTTCGGACACTTTATTTTAGTCTGAAGTCTTTGTTTGAACGAAGCCAGTCCTAATTTTTGTTGTGTAGCTTCTGATTAAGATCTCTTTTAATGACTGTTTCACTTACTGTTAAATATAATGCGGAGTGATCAGAGCTTAGATCTAACCCACCTTCTACTTCTATGAAATTTCAAGATATATTCTTGGTTATAAAGAAGTCTATTTCATCTGGGATTTTGTTGGTGTCCGTTGGTCCGTTCCGGTCGATACAAATTCACACCAGGCTTCTTGAGCTGCCTGGAATAAGTCTCGTCCTTAAGCTGTAGTTAGCCGCGATCTCCAGTAAACATGCTTAGCGTGTTGTTTGTGCATATTGAGAAGTTCTTTATATTCTTCAACGATGATTTTATACCTCGGCGGGCAATGTATTGCAGTAATTGACAAGGGTTGGTTCATTGCTTTTAATGTAATAGTTGTGGTTTGAATATTGTGCATACTGACTTTGCTATCCTCATAATGTTTAATGCTGCTTTTTACAATAACAGCTGTGCCTCCCCTCGCACAATTACTAGGGTGGATTGTATGAGAGATATCGTACTTTATGAAAGTTATATGGCTGTGTCTCGTAAAATGAGTTTTGGATAGTAGACATACATCGATTTTCTCTTTTTGTAAAATAAGTAGAAGCTCTTCTTGGTGCTTTAATAGATTTGCATAGATTTTGTTTTATTTTTATTTTTTTGAGGTTATCTAAACGGCTGCACAGATCGTTATTGAATTTTTTTGTTTATTTAACATCTCAAGGATTTGAGTTAGTAGGTCTTCGGTCATCTTTGTGCTTTTTTCGTTCACCMCGTTTGAGTTACTTTTCAGTACTTCAAAAAAAGTGAGCTTACTCGTCTATACACAATTCTGCTTGTTGACAGTMCTTTTATTACCAATGGGTGGATTATTTGATGTATAGGGAAAATTGTTGGAGACTTTTTGTTTCTGCAAAGATTTGTTACGAATGTTTCGAAGCTCCTTGGCAACGGCTCCTTGGTTTCAGCATTTTGGTTTGTCTGAGTTTGGTTTTTTTCACTCCATGGTTTTGTGCTTACCACGGCATTTAACGCACTTTCACATTTTGGCACAGAAGTTCTTGGTGTGAACAAATGCCTGGCTATTTTTACATTGTGGAATAAGCTAAAAACATGTTTATTGGTTCTCGTGCTTTATACTTGAGTTTATTTACATTTAAACCTTGTTCTTTTAAATCAGCGATAATACCACTAATGATACACGAATGATGGAGATTTTTAATCGTAACCTTTATTGAGCGCGTTTATTTGTCTTCAAAGAATATCATGAAGCTCCCGACGCAGACAACCTTTTCGTCACTTATCTGTCATCGCTTGAAAGAGCGCTTATTTTATGAATGTTGTTATTTAATAGTTTAAATACAAATGAACTTTTAGTATTATGTTTAATTAGGTTATTTACTTCTTTATAGTGTAATTAGATATATATATATCATAATAGGTGGAGGCCGCAGTTCATATTTCGGTTTGTGGCCACTTCTGATGAAGCTCCGGTCTTACGCTTTTTACTAGACATTTTATTTTTCTTTAAAATCCAGTCTGTTTCTAGTTCTAATTCTTCTTCATCAGTTTCGTATTGAGATTGACCATAATTAGGCACAAGTGGGCAATTATTTTGTTCTTTATGCTTTTGATTTTCAGTTTTTAATTGTTCGCATAATTATTCTAATTCTTTAAATTTTTGCTTCAATTCATCTACTTCGGAAACTAATTTTTTCGGTTGACTTGTTGGTATTTCCTAACCCCCTCCAGGGGGCGGGGTACGAAGCATAATCCAGCTATATATTATATGTCTTTGCCTCCAAGCGTCTTTTTGCGACGATGACAAAAGCTAAAACTCATAAATTTAATATATTTCTGAAATGTATGAGAAGGAAAAAGTGACAACCCCGCAAATATAAGTATTCAAATATATTAGAATAAAATTGACATAGTTAACATAGTTAATATGTCGTTTTTGAAGTTAAGAAATGTATCAAAGAAAATATTCCATATCTTGCTGCATCTCACGGTTTGTTTTTTGAAATACATAGAAATTATTGTTTTAGGTACCATTCGCTTAAATATCCGCACTCGCTTATGTGCCATATCATATTTTTATTTTTAACAAATCACAAAAATCTGTATCATTGATTGTGGCACATAACCGGGATTGGCAGTATTTGTCAAAGAATGTGAAAAATATTTTTACGCGGCGATATGTACGCTAGCTCAAACAGAAACATACATATTTACGCCGCTTTTTTGTTGAAGCTGTTACAGCGGCAAGGAAAGCAGTGACAATTGGCGATCGTTCGTTTGTGTTTCGACACAGCTCTAAGCACTCTGTGCTAATATCTAGATGCATATGCAAATTTAAATGAATGAAATTACATTTATATACAATATTATTGTAATATACATATTAAGTTTTTTAGGATATTATGATAGTATCTCATATATATATGTAGCATATATATAAACACATTCATATCTCAATATATATACATCAATATAATATAATTTCATATTATCTGTTGCGTCAAGCGACAAGATATATACGTATATTTAAACCTAAAATTAAAATTAAGAAAATTGAATTATAAAAATTATAAAATATTGAATTATTAAAAAATTAAATTAAAAAAGTCTATTGTAAAATACCTACCTTAATCATGAATTCATAATACCAATCTATTACTTACCTTAATACTTATCAT
>NW_017537154.1:27908-29165 GCF_001853355.1 Bactrocera latifrons
AGTGCAGTGATATTGGTACCTAAATACAAGAAAAATAAAAATTAAACACTAAACTAAAGCGAGAATAAAAAGAAAAAGTGGTGGCAAAATTATTTAATACTTACATTGTATATATATGCATACGAGGACAGTGATTAAACCCATACTTAGAGATATAGATATAACAAAAAAAAAAAAAAAAAAAAAAAAAAAAAAAAAAAAAAAAAAAAAAAAAAAAAAAAAAAAAAAAAAAAAAAAAAAAAAAAAAATAAGGGTTACTGATATATATTTACATATTTAAAACGTTAAAAGTGGAGGTGCTTCTTAAAGAGCGGTGATCCCTAGATAAGCGTAAAAAAGAGAATTTAAATACGTGTGTTTATACATATGTATGTACATTCAATAGTGAAGTGATATGAACAGTGGCAATTCTTCAAAAAAGAAACAAAATAAGTGATAAAACAAAATACCTACATATAAAAATATATACATATACGCGTATACGTGRCGTGGAGAAGGTGCGATACAGTGAGTTTCACGTTAATAACACCAAAGGGTGCGAAATAGTCTCGGCTAAAAGTGACAAAAAAATAATAATAATTTTACATTGTGTAAAAGTGCCGTATGACAAAAATTGAAGAATTAACCGTGAAGTGCCGTTAAAAACTAGCGCGACAAAATACCGCTTCTTAAGCCGTAAGAGTGAAGTACCACTAATACTTACCGCTTCCAGTGCCGCTACAAAACCCCGTAACTATAAAGTGCCGCTAAGTGTCCAATTTTGCTACATCAACGCCATCACTTCGCTGCCATCACTACACCGCTGACACAACGTCGCTGCCATCATTACGCTGCTGACACAACGTTGCTGCCATCAATACGCTGCTGCCCAAACGTCGCTGCCATCAAGCCGCTGCTGCAGTCAAACCTCTGCTGCCGTCGTGGGAATGAGCTGCCGCTGCATCCTGTGCCAAAGGGACGTAAGCGCCGGCAAACAGCCGACGCACCAGGTAACGAGTGCGATTTACTGAAAGCAGTGCAAAAAAAAAAAAAAAACTAACAACAAAACAAGTGCACTTTCAGTTTCTGGCTCTCCCTTTTCACTTTACATATATTACATTGACATTATTGTATTGCCTTGTATTTAATATACAACATACWTMTATACATATATTAATATATGCTCAAATATATACGAATTCAAAGTGAATAAGGGATTTTGGGATTTTGCGGTAGCCCTTTATTTGAAATAAAGGTGATACATTTTATTATATTTTT
>NW_017537154.1:34940-40570 GCF_001853355.1 Bactrocera latifrons
TAGGCTTAGCAATTAGATTAAGAAATAAAGAACGCTCTCTTGTAATTTGAACGTGAATTCGAACGGACGTGGTTTTAATGTGTCGGAATATTAAATTTTCGCTTCCGTGACAGGCAATTAGGCTTTTAATTACTCGCGCATTCCCAAGTACATATTTTTTCGCATCTCAAAAACGCTTGAGATTTTTCATTATCAAACATAAGAAATATTTCAAAATTAACTGATATTCAGACATTTACTACAAATATATTTTTTGAAAATAGCATTATTGAATTAGAATGTTAGCAGTTTTGGATGTATTCATAAAATTTCTCAAATGATAATCATATCAATTAATATAACGGCATGTAAACGTTTAAAAATTAAAGCAAAAGGCCAAAATGCGTCTGTAGTAGCAACGTATATTTCTGAGCATAGTTTTCATTGAATTCTCAGCTCTGTTCACTCATTTCTGTTAAAATTTCTCCTTCTGAGTTTGCTGTGGTGAAACACGCTCATCGCATTTTGTTAGCCAAAAATATTTTTACGTTCTCCGCGCCGGGAACCTTCTCTATTCTTTTACGATCTCTGCATTAACCTTCTCCAGAGAACGTAAAATAATAGAGAATAATAAAACACAAACCGTGAGATGCAGCAAGATATGAGCAGTTAAGAGGGATGATTTTCATTGCAGCGGTGTACTACTTCACCGGGACTCACTGTACACATAAATCAGAGGAATATTGAATATTTCTTGACTTGAAAATCGACCAATAAACTATGTTGTCATTTTTATTATAATATATTTGAGTACCTATATTAGCGGGGTTGGCACTTTTTTCTTCTCATACATTTCAGAAATATATTCAATTAATGATTTTTAACTTTTGCCATCGTCGCGAAAATGTTGCGAGATGTAGTGGTATTTGTTTTTATGAATGAAGCAAATTTGCAAGTTGAAAGTGCGCTTGCGTTCATGAATGAAAATATTGTTGTTATGTGTTTTTCTACAAATATGGGCATCGACTATTTAGCTGCCATATTGACTTGTGACTGCTGATACTATTAGAGACAATTGTTGTTTTTGTAGAACAATATTTCTAGTTTTTGCGAGCGACATACTTACAAGTGTACGCATATTTGTATGTTTGTTTGTGTATACATTATTTGTTCGGCAATGTCGTAACATATGCAAATTAATACCACCAGTTCATATTACATGAACATATCTTTTATTTGTCACATATATGTAACATGACACTTACGACCCATATGGTTCGTCATTAGTGGATTGAWTATGTTGTTTAGAACGAAATATGAAACATTATACTTTGCCAAKATGGACATAATTCATAGATTGTACGATGAATCTTTCCACTTGTAGATATATATACTTTTTAGAATGTAAGATTAATWTTTATATTTACCCATTAAAATGTATATAATATGCTAATATGTAGATGCGTATGAAAATATAAATGAAGAAATGTAATTTTCATACAATATTATTGTAATATATTATATTCAGTTTTTTAGGGTATTATGATAGTATCTCATATACATATGTATATACCATATTTACAAACATATTCATATATGAAATTAAATTATATATTTTCAAACATAAGAAATATTTAATAAATAACTCTTTTTTGCACATTAACTACAATAATACGCAAAATTATAATCACATCAATTAAAATATATCCCCAGTGGGATGTGGTAAACAGTGGTAAGCGAGCAAGGTAAACGATGCAGCATAACTGTATCGCTTACTCCGATTGATGAAAATTAACACGGCCACATCCTACGAAAAGTAACAGATTACCTCTTTCGCTTATTCGATACCAAAGTTAACGAAGAAGTCTTCGATGCCAAGGTCAACAGTAGAGTAGAAAAATTTGCATATTAATTTTGCTTTATTTATGAAAGAGCATGTATATATTTCGTTATAAAAATAAGTATTAATGTATAAAAAGGAACGGTTTTCTTTTAAGCTACGATCTTTAAAGAAACGGCCTTTGGCGAGTCTAATGCTTTTTTTGAATTTGATGAGTATACTCCGATTCGGTGAAGCCTTCTACTTTTACACATTCTACAAAAAAAATTTGGAACTGTATGTAATTATAAATTTCCATCAATGATAAAAGCACGAAAAACTTGCCAAATACTAACGCATTAAAGTGCTTCATTTCTAAGTAGTCTTCTCATATGGATTAATTTAAATTAATTAAAATTGTGGCTGAGTATTAATTACAAAATTAAAATTTAAACACAAGATTAACACAATTTTGAATCAAAATAGCAGCTCACCTAAACGCAACCAACTTTCTGCAAATTTTTTTAAATGTTTGACGATTTGACGAAATAATGGAAATATTTACTTGTAAATTTTATTTGATAAACTTGTATTTGTTGTTTACATATTGTATTGTAACGTTTTTCATGTACTTACTTGATTGTAAATATGAACGCAGTAGAATTTAGCCGCATAGCTTACTTTTATACATTACCGGGTATCGAAGAATTCTACATAGAATTTTTTTCGAAGCATTCTTCAAAGCAAAATGTAAGCGGTGAACCATTATCCCGTTGGGACATTACTATTACAGACGTTGGYCTTTTGCTTATATTTTATACGTTTACATGCTACATATCAATTGATATGAATATCATTTTGCGAATTTTCATGAATACATGTAGAACTGTTCACATTCTAATTAAATTATGTTGTCTTCAGAACAAATTTGTAGTTACTGTGCGAATTAAAATTTATTTATTAAATATATGAATATGCAATTTTCGACAAGAGCTCGCTCTGAGAAGTCGAGTTTCGCTCTTTACGTATTGTTGACATTCTGCGCATCGTACATTTTCGGATACGTACACGTGTTTACATTTAGAAATCTTCTTGCATTCTTTCAATCCGTAAGTGTATTGCAGATCAGTGCATCAAGTGTGAAGATTTGTTTAATATGGCCCCCGGTCCGGGGATAACAGGTTTGCATTGCTTGCCCCTGGATCCCAGCCAAAAAGAAAGAAACCCACCTACAACTTTCCTGACCTGTCCCAAGCCAAGAAAGAAAACCCGAAATACATTCTCATTCTCGCAACGGACTCAAACAAGCCAATTTCGAAGTATTCTTGCTTCGCTGTCCACAAAGCCTTAGAACCTATTAGCAAAGAAATCATCTCAATTTCTGAGTTGCGTGTTTGTAATCTTCTGCTGCTGGTAAAAAATAACCAAATTGCCCAAAAGTTCTTTTCAGCCAAAAAACTTCCTGGTGTGTGTGAAATTGAAGCGAAATACCATGACAGCCTCAATAGCGTGAATAGCGTACAATCTTTGCTCCCTGTCTCAACAATGTCAGCGAGAAAGAGATAATAGAAAACATGAGAAGACAATGTGTAGTCGATGTTTACAAATTTACTAGGCGGACGGAGTGAGTACCACTACCCCAACCCACGGATGTAGTATTACTTACCTTTGATCATTTTGAGTTACCTGAAAAGGTAGAAGTAACGATGCAATAAACCTCCCGTGTGTGCTTCTTGCAGTCTTCCTATTCATTCTTTACTTTGCACACGCACACTATGTGCAAACTGCTCAGGAGATCACCCATCCTCTGCCAACACTTGCCCAAAATATGTGCAAACGAAGGAGATAATAGGAGAAAATAAAATGTCAAAATAAATGCTCCATGAGAGAAGCAATTAWACTCTACAAAGCACAATCACCATCAATATTGAACACTTCTTTCACCGTAGTTGCCAGAGAAGCACAGCTGTCAAATAGTAACGCTGGTTCCTATCAATATAACGCAGGTTCACCTGCATTCTCAACAGAGACAACTGATACCTCCGTTATCAAACTCTGTCTCACGCAAAACAATTCAGATAACAAAGCCATCAGCGATGCTCTGATCATGTCAGTAGACGATCACTAAGCATTCACCACTCTCAACATAGCATATAAACACCTCCTTAGCAACCTCTTCTAGCAACAATGTTTAATATCCTACAGTGGAATATGCACGGATACAACAACAACAACTTTCACGAATTGGATATACTAATTAAAGAATACGCTCAAAGTTTTATTTCCCTTCAGGAAATTAACCTCGCTGCGGGCAAGTCTGCGGCGGCGCCTAATCAATACCAAATTTACTATTACAACTTGCCTCAAAATCTAACTAGCACGCAAGGCATCGCCATTTGAATTAAGAAGTTCATACCACACTAACAAATCCCTGTATCTTCAAATATAGCCACAATAGCAATAGAAATCTCATCATCTTTTCAATTTTCAATTATTTCACTTTATATACCACCTTCACAAAATTTTTCTTGCCGCGACCTAACAAATATTTTTTGGACGATATCCACAACATTTATAATCGTAGGCGATTTCAATGCATGGAGCCCTCTTTGGGGCTCTGCCACCACAAATATCAGGGGTTCTATSATTGAAGACTTAGTCTTCTCTGAAAACCTTATTATACTGAATGATAACAAACCAACACACTTTTCTACACACAAAACATTCACCACTGTAAACCTTACAATCTGTTCTCTAACATTGCACCTAAATTAACGACAAACACCCTTTCCCAGTGATCATTATCCTATCCTTACATCCCTTTCCACTCTTTTCACTTCTAAAAGCCCACATAAGCCAAGGTTTATTATAGGAAAAGCTAACTGGGACATGTTTGGAACGACTGCTTCCAGACTTTGCGCGGACCGTCCTTGCACTCCCAATATCAGCAGGGAAGTTGCCACAATTACAAAAGTCATTCGCATATCAGCCCATCTGTATATTCCATAAACCAATCCCAAAGTTCATAAAAAGATCGCGCCCCACTGGTCCTCTGAACTATCTTAATTACGAAACGAAAAAAGGGCTGACAGAATATCATATCCTATGTTGCAACACTTACCCCCATGTATGAAGACAAGATTGTTAATGCTATATAACAACATCTTAAGCCAAGGWACRTTKCCTCAGGCTTGGAAGCACGCAGTCGTTGTCCCCATTACAAAATCTGGCAACCCCACTACAGGAACTTCAGGCTTTAGGCCTATTTCTTTACTGAATTGCCTGGGAAAACTACTCGAAAAAATTATAGCCAAACGTATTTCGTGGCCTGCCTTAACCAAAAATTCCATGAGCCCTCAGCAAATGGCTTACAAGGACGGGCAAAGCACCATTAATGCTTTGCTGCTCTTTGAGAATCATGCATCTTCAGTCTTAGCAAACAGAAACCACCTCTTTGCACTTAGCATTGACTTCGAAAAAGCCTTCGATCGGGTTAGAGTCCACGTTGTACTGCGGCAACTCGAAAAATAGGGCATTGGGTGCCATATTCTAAGACTCATTTAGTCATTCCGAAGATTCGTCTGTAAAGTCAACAACACATTGTCAGACCCCGTTTACTCTCCATAACGGAATACCCCAGGGGTCTCCCCTCTCTGTATCCCTTTTTATCGCTGCTTAATGAAGTGAGCCATATAATTAATAAATATATAAATATTGATCATATTTGCTATGCTGATGATGTGTTGATTTTCAGTAAACTGAATGATTTAAATGTTATTAAACGGGACTTCACAAATATTCTTAGGGATTTAAATATATGGTCCGAATCTTC
>NW_017537154.1:40903-42377 GCF_001853355.1 Bactrocera latifrons
AATCAACTCTGCAACTCTAATAAATGTAACGAGGGCGCTTGTGTTGTCGAAGATAGATTACGGCCTTCCTATCTATGGTAATTGCGCGAAAATCCACATCAAAAAACTGTACTCTCCGTACCACATGGCACTAAGCAGAAGCATTCGCACATTTCCAAAATCGCCCTCCAAAATCGTCCGTGAAGCCGGCTTACCCACAATCGAAGAGAGATTCGAACTGAACCTAATGAAACTTATATCTAAGCTTTTTACATGTTACAACAGTACTCTTTACGAAACAGTAAGATCGAACCTCCAAAGGGAAATTAACCCTGGACGCAAATCGACAATTTCACTGTGTATAGAACTCGCTAGAAAGCTTGGAATCACCGTGCCTTTACTACGGCAGAGAGAAGTATTTCCTACCTGGCAGATAAAACATACATCGTTCATTTTAAGCTTGAAGAAATTCAACAAAAGCCACACCAACCCTGCCATTTATCAAGAACTCTTTGCTGAGTCTACAACTTCTCTTCTCCCTGAATGGACTCTAATCTTCACGGACGGATYCAAAACCGAGAAAAGTACATCATTCGCAGTTGTCGACGACAAAGGAGCAACAATTAGAGTTGRAATCCTGCCAAGCTACGCCTCCGTTTACACAGCAGAAGCCGCAGCGATCCTCAACGCTATCATTTTCGCTTCAAATTCCAAATTGAAAGCAATTATTTGTACAGATAGCAAATCAACTATATCAGCGGTCTTAAATGTTGCATCCGGAGCAAATTAGCTGAAAACAGCGCCAACATAGAACTAATGTGGATTCCAGGCCATGCCGACATACGCGGGAATGAACTGGCAGATAAACGCCCTAAACCAGTGGCTAGTGAACCGCTCGTTACGTTTGACTTTCTTGAGAATAAAGACTTATATAAGATGGCACACCAACACCAACTTAAATCGCTAATGGAGAGTTGGAGACACATCCAGCACCAATACACTTTAAATAACCCAGATAGGAGCAAACCAACCTATCTACCAAACTGTCGACGTAACGATGTAAATCATTTGTCCGCCTACGTTTAGGGCACACAATACCTACATATTCGTACTTCTTACTCCCAGCATTGCCCGGGGGCTTCAATAACAGTACATCACCTGCTCGACGAATGCCACCAKTTHACAGGAATCAGGAGGACTATCTTCGATAACCAAACACCTACAACACTTTTGAAAACTACGTCTCTCGAGAACGTTACAAAAATATCAAAATATCTGGATAAATGCGGCCTAAAACATTTAATATGACATCCTACCTAGTTTAGATAAGAACTTTGTTTTTGTTTTACTTAAGCATGTATATATTTTATGAAGATTTTAAATATATAAAGCGTGGACAATAGAACTTAATTTTAGTTACCTAGCCTTAGATTCACCAACGAGCCGAAGGTCCTGGCAGCCAGTGCTCATTTTTTCGTGTAAAAAAAATAATTGT
>NW_017537154.1:43072-54155 GCF_001853355.1 Bactrocera latifrons
CCTAACGGTGTGACCGTTTTCTTCGAAGGAGTAGGGCCCGACAATGCAGCGTGATGAAACTGCACACCACACTGTGACACGAAGTGGATGCAATTCCGTCTCATGGRGTATCTGTGGATTGGAAGCACTCCATATTCGACAATTTTGTTTGCTTATGTTGCCGTTTAAATCGAAATGGGCCTCGTCAGACATGAAAAGATAGTTCAAAATGTTTCCATCCTCTTCCACCATTTGAAGCATCTTCTGGCAAAATTCCAATCGAATCGGAAAGACGTCCGTCTGCTCGGAGGATTGCCGCCAAACTTGCGTCTATACTCTCTTTCAACCGAAACTACGGACTCCAGTGCGTGATAGCGGCGGAGAATCCAAATTCTTGTTTCAGGTCCCAGTTATCCATTTTTGTTAAATGTAAAAGTCAATCTGCGAAATAAAAAAAATTTAGTCAGATTCATTAAATAGCAAAAAAGTTATTTAATTTTTTTTTTGGTAGCGGCTTTCATCAGCCACCCTGTAWATGTGTACGACATTGAACAATAAATAATGTATACACAAAGCAACATACAAATAAATATCTCGCCCAAAAAAACTGCATACATTGTTCTACAAAAACAAGAATCGTCTCAAATAGCATCAGCAGCATCATAAGTCAATATGACAGCCAAATAGTCCATGCCCAAATTTGTAGAAAAACACACAACATAAACATGTTCATTCATGAACGCTAGCGCGCTTTCAGCAGGCAAACTCGCTTCATTTATAAGGTTGGTATCCTGCTCTCAAGTAATTGCTCAAGAAAAAATACATTATTTCTTCAAGTATTTTTGACGGATGTTTACGCATTGTGAATGATCCAAAATAGAAGATAGAGGCGTAGCTAGGGGAGGGCGGCCCGCCCCGGATGTCACCCCAGCATAATAAATTGATATTTAAAAACAAAACAATGGGCACACTGTCAATTGATCAGGGATTCCCCCAAAATTTAATACCCCGTTCACGCACAACCAACGCTAGTCAGGGGATTCCCTAGATATAGAGCTCGGCACTTGTATTGTATTGTGTTATTTCAATATTATTTTATATGAACGTGTGAAAGTTAAGTGCAAAGTGTTTGTTAATTATTAGATATTAAAAACAACAGTTTTTGTATAAAACCGAGTTATTAGTCGATTCTTGAAGAAAATAAACAAGGTAAGTAAAGTATTTTTGCTAATATTTTCTAGTCATACGTACTTAAATATATATTTACACCCAGATGCTGGATTGTTAATTTATATAAAAATAATTTCGTAATTAAATGGTATTAAATTAAATCGAGTCAGTACTTTTTGATGTTATGAATATAATTATTTAATATGTTGTAAAATTTAATATCTCAGTATATCAGCTTTTAATTTTTGATAAAAAAATTTAATTTTTAAGAAGAGATATTCTTTTTTTGTATTTAGATTTTACAATTTATAAATTTTTTCACCGCTGTTTTCTCCGGGTAGGTGTTTATTTACTAATACAATTTCTTTATGAAATCAACGTATCACTTACTAAATATAAATATTTTTAGGACACCCAGAACGAATTATGCCGCAGGGAACTCATACTTCGAAAGGACAAAGCGGGTTTTAGCAGAGAAATGCCAAAACGGCTAAAATGGATGAAATTCTGAGCATGTCTGGATCTCTTTTCAAATATGTCACAAAAGCAGATAGCGGCCAAAGTTCAAGTAAAGTACCCGAGTCTCCTGCTGACAAAGGTAATGATTCACATCTTGAAAAATCACATTCAGGTAGCAACATCGACAATATAGAATCAATGAAGACGACCGATCAAGTGCAAAACTTGAGAGATGTTTCACATTGGAGTTTACCGGTTCCCAATAATGTTCGCATTGACATAGTGAAAAAGGGCAGTGAACATTTCCAGAACAAAGAAGGACCGTTTTCAGCTGTATCTCGTCATGGTTAAAAAATTAAGGGTGATTCTCGTCATCTTTCACAGGAATGGTTTTATAAAGAGATGCCTAGTGGTGAAAAAATTCTACGATCATGGATGGAATTTTCTCCTATATCAAATAACCTGCACTGAACTCTTTTATAAGCAGTAAGGGAGATTTTTTAATTTTGTTCTTATATTGTGTTTTTTTATATTTTATTTTAGTGTTGACCTCCTTTTGTCATCTTTTAGGAGCAAAAAAGGAGATTTTATACTTGTATTGTTATTTTTTTTACTTCATTTTAGTATTGAGCTCCTTTTGTCCTCCTTTAGGAGCAATAAAGGCGATTTTTTAATTTTTCGTAGCTTAAAAATCGTACTTTTGATTCAAAAATTACAATTTAACGGGAATAATAACTGTTAAGTTTTGTCTTCAAGCAATTGTTCATTTCAACTGTGTTTTTTATAGCATGCAGACGTAAGTAACTTTTTATTCAATTCTCTCGGTAAGTTTATCTCTTGCAAATATTTTTTCATAACTCTTTAGCAGATTTTTTTCCTAGAATGCGGAAGTTCTTCAATTTTAAGTGGAGAAAATATCAGTGTGTCCACCAATACTTCCCGAAACACCTGCTCCTGGCAGAAAAACATGGAACAAAGAATACGGAAGCTAGAGGAAATATCGGCGCAGAACACTATACTTCTGGAGCGGATTATTGACATATTGCAACCGAAAAAGGTTGAATTAATGATATTTCCTATTAAAAACATGAATAATTTAGCATCTACAGAGTCCTTGCTTTTGAATAAGCCTGAGGCAGAAATTGTGAGTATGATCAAATACATTTGATAAGATGTTACTAAACAGTTTGAGTTTATTATAGGTGGCGTATCTGAAGCAATAATTTTCAAAGAGACCCCTATCAAAAACTTTGGATGAAGTGATTGCGGAGTCCCTGCTCTTAAAAGTGAATTGGGATGGAGCAAAAAAAAAAAGTTGCATTTAAGAATTATGCACTTTTCAATAAATTTCTTTACGGTAATACATCATTTCAATTCATGTCATCTATTTTTTTAACAAGTTTAATTTTTAGAGGCCTTAAAAGATGATTACTCATACCCTGATTTTGAGGCAAAGATCAAAAAGCCGTTTCTCAAATGTAAGGCTCAGTTCTACAGGAACACTTATAATAAAAAAATAATAGATTTCATGTACATTCATTTAATTAAAAAACTTTAATAAAAAATAAAATTATAAAAATTAGTTTTTGTTAAAATAATTTCATGTTGAAAATAATATAGGATTTATCATAGAGATCTCCTATAGTAGTAATCATAGAGATCTCCTTTAGGAGTAATCATAGAGATCTCCTACAGCAGTAATCATAGAGATCTCCATTAGGAGGTTAAAAGCAGTACTCGCGTTCCAATGACATGCAATGTTAAAAGCGAGTATACAATTTTACGTGTATTTACACACGAGTATTAGGAGTAATAGGGAGTATAGGATATCTCCTAAAGGATTAATCCAGGAGGTCTCAAACGATCATCCTAAAATCTGCTGGGTATGTATGCAAACTCACACATAAACATACATATTTACGCAAGTTTGTAGGCGAGTCTGTTACAGTGACAAGAGAAGCAATGACAATTGGCGTTCGTTCGTTTGTGTTGTTCGGCACAGCTCGGATTTTCTGCCAACAACACACTATTATGACGCTTTGTCGTCGCGCCAGTCTTTCTACACAGTGATTGTTTGACAAAACGCAAGCTTCGGCCATTGGTTGTCCGGGACAACGGATATTTCGCATGAAACAATATGTGTACATATTTACATAAATAGTTGTATGTGGACAAATTTGCAAGTTTACATACATACGTGCTTGTTTTCTTTGTTATGAAATATAATATATGTATGTATGTATGTATATGTAGTATATAAATTATATACAGAGTCGTTTGCTTAACACTGAAAATGCTCAATTCTGCTATTTCCCTGCCTCTCATGTTAACAGTTGAAACACGCTCATCCAAAACAGTAAATACCCCAAAATTGAAATATCCCAAAATTTTCGACATCGTGAACCTTCTCTAAAAATATACGTTGTCTGCTTCCAGTCAGTCTCCGTGAAAATCACTTTCGTATACAAACTAGTCGTTTATTTTAATTATTGTAAATATTTCAAATTATTGAATTTATTTCTTTCACACTTTATTTTGCTCCACTTCCCACCAGGGTTGCCATATCATTAAAGTGCACTTAAAACGTGTTTTTTTATTGCACCCTTCTTTACGACAACGCATAAACTCGTTTTTGTCAGAAATAGCACAAATATGTAAATGTTGATTTACCGTTACACGTACGTCTTTCGGTGGCAGAGGTTTCATTGAGTTTTTTGTTTTCTTTTGCAAGGGTTCATCTTCTTTCTGTGATCGATATTCGGTTCGTTTTCCTGGCACTGCATCAACAGTTAAACAATTAGCAATATACAATTTAAATTCGAGCATATCTATAATACTTTTTTGTTTTCACCGCAAGCATATTTATCTTTTTTGTACATCACCCATGAGTTGCATGTCGCAATATCGACAAAATGCCAAAATATCTTCAAAGGCCAGTTTTTGGTGCGAGTAGAAATTCTGTAGTACGATATATGTATATGTAAATATCTGTCCGCAAAGTCTATTCCTCCTATGCATTGATTGTAGCGTGTAATCGCATTTGGACAATCAGAAGTAATATATATTTTACGCACTTAATCCCATCGCCTAGCGGACGGGAGAGGAAGGGTTGCAGCAGATGTTGAGGCTATTAACACGGACCGGCTATCCATCCTCTTGACTACACAGATTTTGTCATCCTCTCTAACAAATTCTTCGTAGCATCCTCTTCCTTTTTTTTAGTAATGTTTTGTCGCTTAAGAGCTTTGAGGCAAGTTCTTTAGACATTCTGTTCAGTTGAATCGTACCAGTTGCAAATAACCCTGTATCTAACAAATGCTGCAGGGTATTTATGGATGTAAAGTAGCGGTCAATTTCAGGCTCGCTTTCCCTGAAAAAGTAATCATTTGCTCGTCGATGCTGCATTTTTTTGGTTTAGGAATCATTTTACATCTCTTCAATAAAACGTTTAGTAGTGGTTGCACTCTCCAAATCTTATATTTTTTTCCTCCTCGGTAACAGATAAATTTTCAACAAAATGCATGATATTTCTCAATTTAAAAATTATATTCTTGGGGATTTGTCTAAAGCTGGAACTTTTATTTGAGGGTGGTAATACATGCACCCGGCGACAATATGAGCGCCTACAAGGTTTTCGTATTCAGAAAGAGTTAAGTTTAAATTGTGGTTGTTTTGAAGAGTGTACAAAAAAAAATTGAAAGGTGTCCACATCTGTCTATCTTCAACGTCTCATTCATCATCATTTGAACATTGACGAGAATTAACAAGATTTTTTGAAACCCATTTTAAACGTCTGGCTTGTGCTTGTGGTAGAACTTCGGATATTACAGATCTTCCTCTAAAATTTCTGTCGCTGTTTGTTCTTGTAATTCATTATGATATTCTCTGTCCAAGCCCTCCTCATAATCGGACATATCTTCAATATCGCTCTTCATGAGCAGGTCCAAAATCTGCTGCTCTGAAATTTTACTTGCTATTGTACTAACACGTCACAAATGTCCAGCGGGCGGGACGTTTGAAAAAGTTCCACGATACACTGTATTATAATAAACTTTTTTTAAAAATTTTTACACGAATTTCTTAATTAGATTGTAACAACATAACTAAACATTCCTTCCAGTTTTTACGGCTCACTGCTTCCAAATTTTAAATATATGTATTTACACCTGCATTTTAAAAAACCGTTTTTTCATTCAGCTGACCACACTTATTGTGCTTTATTTCACAGTAATGCCAGAGTAAAATAAAAAGTCTTGCTTTTTACTACAAATGATATTTACAGCTACCTGCCTAAATGATCGTTTATGCAAAAATTACTTTAAATTCATTTGCACAGATATTTGAAAAATGTCCAGCGGTCTGGACCAAAGAACCGAGGTATGTATAGTGATATATATAAATAAGAGTTTAATGTGAAAATGGAGAGCCGAAAACTGAAAATGTTCGTTTGCAATTTCAGTACCTATTATTGTTTTTTGTTTGCACCACGTGTCACCAGCAGTGGAATGCTGGGACGGGATGGCAGCAGCGGAGTGACGACAGCAGTGGCTTAATACCAGCAGCGATTGCAAGCCGTCAGCGACGTGATGATAGCAACGGATTGGTGACAGCGGTGGAAACGGTTTTTGTTTTTATAGGCACTTTGGCTTTTACCGGTTTTTTAAAATAGCGGCACTTACACTGCTTTCCAAATGGTTTTTTGAACAGACTCTTCCAAACCGTTTTTTAATAATCAATTATTTTCAATGTACATAATGATGCAGTTTTGTTTTAATTACATTTTTATTAGGAAATTATAAAACAAAAAGTGTACTCCAATACAAACATAACAAACTGTTCACAAAAAAAACTTAAAAAAAACATTGACTAAGGTCTAAGTACGACTAGCATTTTAATAACAAAAAAAAAAACACATTACAATAAGACACTGAATCTTAAAAATTAGTATTTTGTTGGCCCACCATGGGCATCTATAACTGCTTGTAAGCGTCTAGGCATTGAAGAAACTAAATTTTCAATCTCAACGGGTGTTATATGTTGCCAATTTTCCTGTAGTTTCTCTCTTAGTGTTTGCGCACTGGTAATGACATGTTTTCTCACCTTACGTTCCAAAATCTCCCAAACATGTTCAATAATATTTAAATATGGGCTTTGTGGTGGCGTATTTAATTGACGTGGGGCATAGTAAAGCAGCCATTCCTTTATAATGTGGGCGTGTGCTTCGGATCGTTATCCTGCTAAAAGAGCTTGCCCCTACCAAGGTTTAGTTTACCACTAGGGTGGGTCCATTCCGGACTTTTTTCGATTCGGGATTTCTAATAGCGCTTAAAAGTTGCTTTAGTACTTCCTAATTCCAATGCAACTTTTTGTTTTGAGATCGAATTGCATCTTCAACCCCAACTCCGGCCTTGAAATTTCGGAAATTCGCATAAAATCGTGWAATTGTCTACCTAGCGCCTGAAATAAGCATCTCAAGGCAAAATGTATAAAACGAAAGTTATTAGTCACGTCTTTTGCTACCGAATGTGATCATGGCCGTAGGACGAACCGTTCCCGAGATACGAACGAAAATGCGGCGTACCACAACGCAAGGTGAAAATTGTTGCAACTCTCAGCTAACCTGTATTGGTCACCCAGAACCCATCGCGTGGAGGTGGCTGCTCTTCGGGTTCCTCCCAATCCCAACCCAATCAACCATCCATATGTCAGGCTGGTTTTAGTCTGAATCTGTGTAAAATTTAATTGATAAAATCTGATTTTGTACTAAACTTATAAACGTATAAAACGATCACGAGATTGGGGGCCAATAACTTTAGAAGATGTCTCTGTCACCAGTTTGACGGTTCTCTCAACTGCCACGGTGTGAGAGGGAAATTCACTAAATTTCCATACCTCTGCAGTGTCACCCGACAGCCCTTTTATGAGTTCTTCGTTAGAAATTGAACAAAGAACTGGTTTAACAGTCAAGGTAATAGTCTTCTAGTTAATGATATCGTAATAATTATTAGCTTTGAAATTCAGCTTTGGCACTTTATAACATCTAACCCTTCCGTTTACAGTGTCAGACTCTGCTTCTCTGGCTGCCAGAAGACGGTCAAGGGCTAACTTTTTGACTTCTATCCGTTCGTCAGTAATCATACTAAGGAGAATGTTTTCTGGAGGAGCAAAGAAAGCATTCTGTTAAATGAATGAATCGACAACCTTGCGCAGTTCAGCAAATAAGTATCTCGACCTTTCAATTGCAGCATAGAGATGGCGCGAGCCATCTTTGATTGAACTGTTGCATCTTATTGAGAACCACAAAGGTGAGTAAACTGTAAGTATGTACTTGACCAAAATCTKTATTTCCTTTGTTGGTTTGTCAGTAGAAATGTATAATCTCAGAATTATTTTTGCACAGGTGAGCCACATTTTGGTTTTGCACATGTTACCTGGATGCATCGACGCTAAATCTGAGGAACATTGACCGGAAATAACAGCTTCTGATATTTTATAGAGATAAGCTTGGTCTGTGCTAAGTTGGGTCGGATTAATAACCTCAGAAGGTAATTGGCAGGATGGAAAACTTTCAAATCTGACAACAGGCAACTTCTCACGATCAGGGAGCAGTTTACCTATGCCGCCAGAGAATGTATTTGGACTCTTTGAGACACCATCTATGTGTTCGAAAAGAGCACGAAATGGAAGTTCGTTGAAATGTAGAAGACAAACAACCCGCTGTATTGGCCTACCTATTCTTTCTTCTAGTTTCCGAATGATTCCACCTTTCCAACCTGTGTTCGTGTTGGTGCCATCAGCACCGACAACTCCTAGATTTTCCACATCAACTGAATTGTCTTGTTAATGTTGCCATATAGCTTGCGTCTCATCCTCAGCTGACCCGGAAGGAGAGGTGACGTGGCCAAAGTAATGACAACCAGGTTCCGCTATAAGAGAAATATGTTCTTCTTTGACAGCGTCGCGGTAGTACTTTTCACCTTAGCTGACTTGTGTAAGTGTATTGTCTTTGCGGCCGTCAAAATACAGCCCATATACGGAGTCAATACTTTCGGTATGTTGGAGCTTAACTCCAACACTTTTTTTGCCCGACTATTCTTGCATCTGTCAGTGACAAAGCTAGCCTGATCCTCTGTTATCAAACCTGCTTTTTTGGCATCCAGAAAAGCAGATAAAACAATCAAGGTTGCTGCTCTATCACTTACTCCAAGCCTTTGGGCAGCTAAAGCAGTGTGCTCTAATACTAGTGTGCTTTGTTTGGTTTTAGAGGATGGAAGAGAAAATTCATCATCAGAATCCTTTTTGAAAGAATCCATGTGCGACGCACCTACATTGTTGTCGTCTGTATGAGAGTCTGGCTGATCTGAATGGTCACGTGTTYTMRCWGATACTTTTCTGGTAAGTGTTGATGTTGAATGACGTTTTGAAAGCTTTTCTTTACGTTCATTTTTCTTTGTAATCTTTTTTGTTTCAGGTAGATCAACACTTCCAATGCGACCAATTCTTCTGGTTCTCTGGTACAAGAGAAATAGTTGTTCATTGATAGGAACTTTTCTTTCCTTTGAACAAGTGCAAGAAGAAAAATAAATGCATTTACAAGCAGCGATGTCAAATAATTTTCCGGCAGAAGAGACAAAGTTCTGTAACCTCTTTACTCGTAGGTTCATAGTTGTCGCCTTGGAGTCGCCCTATACGAAATCTTTAAAACTGATAACACAAAAGTACATCCTGGTAAGTAGGTAACTGGGACTCAGAGAGATTGTACGGATATATATTCCAAACACAGGACATTTCTGCCTAAATTTAAATTTAGATACAGACGTTTTGAGTTCTGTGTTCTGTTGAGAGAATATAAGTGATAGCACTCGGCGAAATCAACGACAAGAGTGGAGAAACTCGATAAAAAAATATTTATGTGGAGACCAGTCCGAACGTGTCGTATGGCGCAGGGAAATGAATGTAAGTGATAGAACTCGGCGAAATCACCGACAAGAGTGAAGGAACTCAATGAAAACATATTTGCGTGGAGACCTATCCGAACGTGTCCTTTGGCGTCGGTGAATGAATGTGAGTGATAGCACTCGGCGAAATCAATGTCAAGAAGTGTGGTCGCAAGCAGATTTTCACCTTGCGCTGTGGCGCGCCGCATTTTCGCTCGTATCTCAGGAACGGTTCGTCCTACGACCATGATCACATTTGGTAGCAAACGACGTGACAAATAACTTTTGTTTTATACATTTTGCCATGAGGTGCGTATTTCAGGCGCTAGGTAGACAATTTCACGATTTTAGGCGAATTTCCGAAATTTCAAGGCCGGAGTTGGGGTTAAAGATGCAATTCGATCTCAAAACAAAAAGTTGCATTGGAATCAGGAAGTACTAAGGCAACTTTTAAGCGCCATTAGAAATCCCGAATGGAAAAAAGTCCGTAATCGACCCACCCTATTATACATGCCTAATTCAGCAAACAAAGTGTTTATTTTAAACGTTTGTGCTAGTTGAACGCTCGAAGTCCATTGATTTAACATCTAAAAATAGATCCACCAATTTTAAATCATTTTGGTAGTGCAAGGTGACACCAAGAAAGTTGCGATGTAGGTAACTGTCTGTCTTCAAGTGAACTGTAGCAGTTGCTCCACCACTATGAGCAACTTCCGCTATCTCATCTTTAATATTTTTGTTTCATCCGCCAACTTTAGCGTAGCTCGAGAAACCGTTGTTGCATCAGGCAGCAAGTCATCAAGATCAACTCCTTCCGTATATCTCCCACCAATATTGGTTATTAACTTGGCGATGTTCCTAAATCCATCGCCATTGATTGCTAGAATGGGTTGGCTGTGTCTTTTTTTATTTTTTTTCTTGTGGTTTCGCAGTAGTGAACAATGTTGTCTCTTTAAACAACATGCAGCATTTACTTCTGTCGGCTTAAATTTGAAGACTGCTTCGGTGAGTATTTTACAAGATTATAACGAGCCTGGCAGTATAAAAATCATTCCAGTAACGTCATCATCTGTAGACAAAACAAAAGCAGTCACGCCAAAAAATAATTAAAATGACTCGGATGAAAACTTGTTTAAATTCCAAGCCAGATAACACACAATATAATAGACAGGTTAACAGAAGACATTCGTATCAAATCAAACAAGTCATTATCAATCATTATGGAAAATTTGTAAAAAAAGTCATAATGTAAGATCTTGTGAGAAATTTAACAAAATAGATAGCAACAATCTTGGCTGACAATATAAAAGGGCAAAAGACTGTAGAAGGAAAAAATTGTACCAAGTATATAAAGATAAGAGTCATCGACTGCCATTCGACGCATACGGTTATCTCTCAGTGTTTTCGGTGTCTACTTTGTACAGCGCGCCTACGAGCTAATTCGTCTCACGTGTTTCGCAATTTACTTTTTCTTCTTTCTGTAGTGATTTTTCTAACTCTACAATACAGTCAACTCCAAAGGTAAATTTTTTCAAAAT
>NW_017537154.1:60420-62110 GCF_001853355.1 Bactrocera latifrons
TAAATTTCTTAAACTGTGTAACATCAAAGACATATAACACCACATACAACTAAATAACCGTACTAAATATTTTCTTTTCACCATAATCTTAGTATTAAGAGCCGAAGGCCCTGGCAGCCAGTGCTGATTCTTACAAGTGGATTAATTATTTATAATTAGTTCTCTTTTAAATAAATATATAAAAAAAATATAAAGATAAAATACTAACAGTCACCGACTACCATTCTTCGTGTGTGCACGTAGTTATTTCTCTCTGTGACTTTCCTTTATTGCTTGAGTTTAGCGTAGCTTTTGCGTTCCCCATTCTTATTTCAGTGATTTCAACTTATTTTACGTTTCGTATTAAATAATATTTCGATTCAGTGAGTGACAAAGTGATACACAATGGCCCCTGGGCCCCCCTTTTTAGGGGATAACAGATTTGCTCCGCTTGCTGTTAGCCCCCAACCAAAAAGGAAAAAACCAACTAAAAACCAATTAAACGTTTTTCCCGAGTTACCAAAAATACAAAAAGAAAACCCAAAATATTTGGTGATATCTTCACTAGAACCCAACAAACCCCTAACGAAGTTCTCGTGTTTTGCAGTGCAAAAATCTCTACAAGTGATTAGCAATGACATCGTGTTTATATCCGAATTACGTGACGGCAGAGTCCTGCTTCTAGTAAAAAACACAACGATCGCAAAAAAATTTCTTGATACTAAAAGATTAGCACGCCTCTGTGATGTAGAAGTGAAATATCACACCAACCTAAACTCTACGAGAGGGACAATCTTTGCTCCATGCCTCAATGACATAGCCGAAAAAGAAATTATTGATAACTTAAGTGATTCAAATTTACCAAATTAATAAATTATAAACCCCAACCAACTGATGCATGCCTGTTAACATTTGACCGCTTCCACCTACCTAGCTCTGTTCAAGTCTCGTGGCATTCAGCCCGTGTTAGGTTGTACATACCCAATTAAATGAGATGCAAAAAATGTCAAAAGCTTGGTCGTACAACCAAACGCTGCAATAAAGCTTGCACACGTAAATACTGCGTTAACTGCGCAAATGATCACCTCTCCTCGTCAAATCTTCTTCTTCTTGATTGGCGTAGACACCGCTTACGCGATTATAGCCGAGTTAACAACAGCGCGCCAGTCGTTTCTACTTTTCGCTACGTGGCGCCAATTAGATATTCCAAGTGAAGCCACGTGCTTCTCCACTTGGTCCTTCCAACGGAGTGGAGCTGGAGCGTTTTCGTCCATCCGGACAACATGACCTAGCCAGCGTAGAGGCTGTCTTTTAATTCGCTGAACTATGTCAATGTCGTCGTATATCTCGTACAGCTCATCGTTCCATCGAATGCGATATTCGCCGCGACCAGCGCGCAAAGGACTATAAATCTTTCGCAGAACTTTTCTCTCGAAAACTCGCAACGTCGACTCATCAGTTGTTGTCATCGTCCAAGCCTCTGCTCCATATAGCAGGACGGGTATTATGAGTGACTTATAGAGTTTGGTTTTTGTTTGTCGAGAGAGGACTTTGCTTCTCAATTGCCTACTCAGTCGGAAGTAGCACCTGTTGGCAAGAGTTATCCTGCRTTGGACGAAATTATCTACAACTTCAAAGTTATGACTGTCAACAGTGACGTGAGTGCCAAGTCGCGAGTGCGACGACTGTTTGTTTGATGACAGGAGATATT
>NW_017537154.1:62810-85785 GCF_001853355.1 Bactrocera latifrons
TAAAATATTCCACATGTGCAAAAAACTCAGTTGTAACAGTATAAGTTTGAGCTTCAATAATAAATTTAATACAATTATTGAAACTGTCGATAGATTTAAAATACTTGGTGTATTCTTTGATAGAAAACACACTTTTAAAGTGCACTGTAACTATATTAGAAACTGTTTAATTTCTCGTTTGAATATTGTAAAGTATTTATCATCGAAACATAGTTTAATTCATAGTACCACCCTTGTAAACATCACTAAATCTATTATATTATCAAAAATTGACTACGGTCTTCCAGTTTACGGTAATTGTGAAAAAAGTAACATCAAGCATACATATGTCCGGTCCCTATTATATGGCCATTCGCAGAATTTCTTTGCTTACGGAAGACGGTGGTCCATCAATCCAGGAGAGGGTGTTACAAAACTACATCCGACATTTTCCTAAACTGCTAAACTGTAAGAACAAAATTTTGTACGGAACTATAAAAAAGGCGGTCAACTACAAACGCAGTTTCAGCATCGAATAGGGGATAATGAGATGTTTGAATCTAGCAAAAGAAATTGATCTGACTACTCACCTTCAATTAGCTACAAACAGCGCATCGCCGCCATGGCTCCTGAGTAAATCTTCCTTTGTTACTAACCTCCTGCAATACCAATACGAGGAGCTCAACTAACGGATCTATCTACCACCAACTTTTCTATGAAGCAACTCGTCCACTTGTATCAAGATCGTGGACATGTTTATATACAGATGGTTCAAAAACGGAACATGCAACWGCTTTTGCAGTGGTAAAAGAAGACGGTTCTACCATATATTCCGGAATACTTCACCCCTGCAGCTCAGTATTTTCTGCAGAAGCAATTCTTGAAGCAGTGTCATACGCAGTAAAAAGCAACCACAAATACCTAATTTCTACAGATAGCAAGTCGGTAGTCTCAGCCGTTCAAAATGTAAATAATCACAACATAATTATTTCAACTACAAGAGATCTGTTAATCAAAAAGGAGCACCAAATTAAAATAATGTGGGTACCAGGCYACGTCGGATTACCTGGTAACGAAGAAGCAGATGCCAGAGCCAGACTAGCCACAAAAGAACCTCTATACTTATACCCTTATTTAGATAAGTCGGACATACTCCGCTTAGGTCTAGATTTCGTCAAAGTAATGAAAGGCACATTATAACCTCAGAATCACTATTACGCGACCATCAATCCAGCAGGTGTTAAACCAACCTTTCCTATTACATGCTCATACCACGATGCCCAAACCCGTCTTCGCATCGGACACACAGTTTTGACACACGAACACCTCCTCAATGGTACGAATACACCACCATGCCTCCTATGCAATGCAAACGCTACATCAATGGATCACATTTTGCTAAGCTGCCCTGCACTTGCTGCACACAGACTCACCACTTTTGGCACAATAGCTCCAAAACAATTACTAAAAAAATACCAATGCTGCTAACATAAGATTTATAAATCAATTTTTATTAAAATGTAAAATTAAACATCTTATATAATTTAAATAGCAACATGTATAAGTATACTTCACCCTAATTCAGTTATCAGTATTAAGTATAAATACTTTTAAAAATAAATAATAATTGTATTACTATTTTACATCTAACAATAATAATAATAAAATACTAATAAACAATTATATTCTAATTAATTGGGAGGAATCCTTAAAAGCTATATGTATGTAAAAAAATACATTTGTTACAACTGTTCTCTTACTAGGTTGGAAGGTCTCTTGCGTATCAATCCGACTTCTCCATTGAATGGGGAACACCCGCTTCCATCGGTTGCAAGTTTGAGTATGCATTGCCTTGTTTAATGCGGCGAATCTATCTTTTAAGTAGGAAGCAATTATTTCGCAATATTGTTTGAGTAGTATGTATTTCAATTTGAGCAGTAGACCTGAACGTCAAACTTTGTCAAAAGAGTGGGGCACGTCCAGAAAGGTCACCGTACAAAGTTCGCAAATCTGAAGCAGAACCATGTGCATAAAACCACGGGGATAGTCGCAACAACCAAAACAGGTAGTCCCGAAATTCCAAATCACGAAAAAAGCGAGGAATAACCATGTTACTCAAATTCAATTTCTTCATTCAGAGAACGAAAACATTAATCTCTTAAACACAGTGGTTATCTCTGTAGAATGTAAGGGAGATTAATTAAAATGTGGAGCATTAATAGATCAAGGTACTCAAAGATTCTTTATATCATCAAAGGCTCAAAATCGGCTTAAATTGCCAGTCAAAAATTCAAATTTTTAAGTTTCGGGGATGGGCGGAAGAATTATACAAAAATCAAATAAAATTTGTCCAATCACCCAAACGAATATAAAATAGATGCACAAGCATCATTCTATCGAAATTCATAAATTTTATTCCAATCTATGAAGTAAATAAAAAGCAATGGAAAAATGCTCATATCTCAAATTAGTAGATCCCAACTGTCTTACCCCATCAGTAATTGATACAGTGAAGTAATCCGTCAAATAATTTTAGAAGGTATAGAGAAAACCTCCAATAAATGGTTAGCCTAAAACACAATATATGGTTAGAAATTGAGTGGCCAACAAGTTAATTCTTTCACAACTCAAGAATGAAGGAAATTGAAAAATTACCTCAGGTAACACAACTTTCAGAAGAAGACAGCTTAATTCAGCATATAAAAATGTGATGGATGAATACCTTAAACTCAATTATATGGAAGAAATTTATCGTACAGTGAAAGTGTAGCTAAAGGTAAATATTTATCTTTTTATCTTCCATATCATGGTGTAATAAGACCTGATAAAATTAAAACAAAAGTACGAGTTGTTTTCAGTGCCTCAAAGTGTACGAGTTCAGGCAAATCACTCATTGATGTACTCTACGTAGGGCCAACCTTTCAACCAGATCCCATGCTGCTAATACTAAATTAGCACATGTTTAAATATGTTCTTAATGGGGGTATAGACATATTCTAGTACACAAATATGACCAAGACTTCCAACGTATATCAGATGTTGGAGTCTCAATCACTGCGGCAGTATCGAAAGGCATCATATTCGACGCAAAACTGTTGTAATATAAGTATCAGCTGAGTATCCGCAGACAACTAACCCTGCGTRTTGCTGCAGTTATTTGCTTGCTTGAACATCCCCATAGTCTTCTGCAAATCAAGCAATAGTCCAATCAGCGACCACAAACAGTTACCTTTGACATCAATTGCGCACCTTACTTAGCCATTAGGACATGCAAGAAGTGGCAAAGATCTGTGAAACAAATTCGCCTTTAACAATTTCTGTGTTACAAACATAAATATAAGTTGACGATATTCTATCAGGTAGCCACACTTTGTCATTAGCGTGAGAATCACTGTCTCAAGTAATCAAAGCAGAGGGTTTCCCCTAGAGAAAATTTCATCAAATCACCCCGAAATAATAAAAAACATAAAAAAATACTTATTAGATACAAATTTCCTTAAATTTGAAAAGGCTAGTGAATCTACGGAATTCATTGGAATGCGATAACAGATCAATTCTCTTGTACAATTGGATCGATATCTGCAATGTCCGCCATAACGAAACGCCCGCAGGATGACTTTCACCAATAATGATTCAAGCAAAAATTTCCAAGTACTGGGGCAAGATAGCGCTGAATGGAAAAAGCAAGTAAGCCCCTACGGGCTCAATTTGGTAAAAATTTATGTATATGACATATCGGAAATTCGAATCCCTTAAAATGTAGAAATATGTGGTTTCTGGCGATAACAAAATATTTTGACATCTTTTGGTAGCAAAAGCCAAAGTTGCACCCTTGAAGACATCAAGCCTGCCACGGCTCAAACTGAATGGTGATCTTCTGTTAGCAAAACTAGTTTCAGTTGTCTAAACCCATCTCAAATAAACCAATCACAAAACGTATCTTTGGTCAGATTCAGCAATAGTTTTAGCATGGTTAGAAAAACCAACCCTATACCTGGAAGACTTATGTATCTAACCGCATATTTCAAATATTGAACTTAGTTGGCCCAGCAAAATGGCAACATGTTGCAATATAACCCAACGGATCTGAGGACAAGAGGCTGCAATCCACTTCACCTCACTACACTATGACGGAATTGTCCCACGTGGCTAACAGAAACGTCTGAAATATCTTAGCTACTGAAAGTTGCAAATTTCAAATTTTCATAGCCCTCCGATTTTAATCATTCTCCAATGCACTAAGAGTAGTCGCTTATATGTTTAAATTTACTCAAAGACTTGTAAACCATAACAAATTTCCACAACTATCTCACTTCGACCTGCAACATACTAAGATCAGCTTTATCATACAGAGTGGCTGATGAAAACCGCTAACAAAAAAAATTAAATAACTTTGTTTCTATTTCATGAATCTGGTAATTTTTTTTTTATTTTGCAGATTGACTTTTACATGGATAACTGAGACATTGAAACAAGAATTTGGATTGTCCGCCGCTATCACGCACTGGAGTTCGTAGTTTCGGTTCAAAGATAGTATAGGCGCACGTTTGGCGGCAATCCTCCGAGTAGATAGACCATAATGAGACTTGTAAACAATTTTGCCGAGCATGGCACAGTCAGCAGAAGACCTTACCATCGAAACTCTTCAGTTCGAACGGAGGAAACAATCGCTGCTGTAGCTGCTGCCATACAAAACAATCAACGATTTTCGACAAGAACCTTATCTGCCCAAATGGGTGTAAGCAGACAGTCATTACAGTCAATTATGCAGAAAGATTTGGACTTATTCCCATGTACAATTCGAACGGCCAACAAACTGAACGCTGAAGTCTTTCCGATTCGATTGGAATTTTGCCAGAAGATGCTTCAAATGGTGGAAGAGGATGGAAACATGTTGAACTGTCTTTTCATGTCTGACGAGGCTCATTTCGATTTAAACGGCAACATAAGCAAACAAAATTGTCGAATATGGAGTGCTTCCAATCCACAGATACCCCATGAGAYGGAATTGCATCCACTTCGTGTCACAGTGTGGTGTGCAGTTTCATCACGCTGCATTGTCGGGCCYTRCTCCTTCGAAGAAAACGGTCACACCGTTAGGGTTACTGAAGACCGTTACTTGAGCATGTTGAAAAAGTTTTTCTATCCAGAATTACGCCGAATGAGAATTTCTTTCAACTCWGTGTGGTTTCAGCAAGATGGTTCAGCTCTTCACATAGCCCGACCTGTTATGACAGAATTGCGACGAAAATTTCCCAATAAGCTGATATCCAGGAACTCCACATTCCATTTATATATTAAGCTATATTTAATAAAATTGAATAAGCTTTAACATGAATAAAAGAAAAATGAATTCCATACACTGAAAAAGTTGARTTTCTTAAGGTAGCAAAATTCATCAGCCACCCTGTACTTACGCAAACTCACTTTTTCATTCGGAAGAAATCAAAGTTACTTCAAGTTCGACCTTCCGAAAGTGGAAGCTCACTTATCGTTTTAAATAAATTCTTAGACACTAAGCGTCCAATATACTACACCAGCATGCTGGCGCAATCACCTGATGGTGTAGTTGACTGATCGTGTATGTACTTGTGGTGTGATTGCACCGCAGTAGCAAAACCAAAACGATTTTGATATTTTTCTGATTTCACATGCATGCTGGTGTAGTGTATTGTGAATTTACCGCAATTACTGCCCTCTTTTGAGAAAATCTCAAACTTCACAAGGAAAAAGTATCTCTTTTTCATAAAGCCGTATTATCTTTCTAATAATCTGCCGGCGGGTTCTAACTATGCTTTTATATACTTTGCCAATAATGTCAAGTATGCACAGAGGTCGATATAAAATAGTTCCTCCGGAGGCTTTTTTGGTTTAGGAAATAGAGCCAATCGCTGTACTTTCCATGGGTCAGGTCTTTTAAGCTCCAATTTTACATTTTTATGAATAATTTAGGTTTCAAAGTCTTGGCTTCCTTTAATGTTCTGTTTGGAATGTCATCTAATCCAGGCGCTTTGCTACTTTTAATTATTCCGGCTATGGCCGGTGGCTCTATGATTTCGGTTCGCGGCTTAGCATAAGAAACACTGTGGTGTTTTGGAAACAAAGTTTCGACGACATTTCTCATAAAGGATTGTTGTGGGTTGTTGTACCTTATTTCTGAATTTTAATATACAGATGTTATATGTTGTGCCCAGTTTTTTAAACATTTCTTTTTACTGCTGCCAATGGCTGACTTCAGAAGCTTCTTTTGACTTTTAAATACTTTTCTGAGACTGCTTTCATTTTCTTAACGCTGATTACGCTGAAGGCGGCGTCTAGCTGAATTGCAGAGTTTTCAGCTATTACTTCATTCCACCAATACGCTTGCCTTCGGTTGTTGTGATGTTTCGCACTGCGGATACCAAGTTCATGGCGTCTTCGCCGCAATGTTTGAATAGCTCGGCCGGGAATCCATCAGCCCTCGCCGCTTTGTTATTCTCCAGGCGGGTAATTGCTATTCGAACTTCTTCATGGTCGAACAATGGTACGTCTGCTCCATCGTCATCGATTGGGGAATTCCAGGTTCATGTCCTCAATTTTTAGTCCACCAAAAGGGGGGTCTCTCATCCGATGCTGGTTGTTGTTTTTCATTGGGTGTTTTTTTTTTTTACGTGACGTTTCCTAAACCCAGCGCACAACCCTATGTAGGGGACGTTTCGCCTTCTCGGATGTTCTTAGGCCACCCAGAGGATACTTGGTCAAAGACCCCAAGTCGTTAGCTGCTTTAGGCTTATGTAAAAGAATCGTTTCTGGTCCCTCCCAAGTGAATGGCGATCAGGGAACTTTCCTAACTTGAGTGATCTTCTACAGATGACTCCGTGGGACAATGGACACGGTCGGATATATTTTATCAATTTGCGTATTGATGATTTTGGGAGATCTAAATACATCTTCTTTGCTGCTATAGACGAGTTATTTTCCTTAACTTGATTTTGCATTTTAGTAGCTTCCAGAGTTATAATTTGATGTTCTTAAATTATAGTCGAAATGATTATGTGTTTTGTTTTGTCGTTTATTTAGTTTAGGATCGGTTTCTCTTTTGAGAAACCAACATTAGTCACCCATCATACCGACGTCCCAGAAACCTTGGTATCGATTCTCAATTAATTTCATTTGCTGGTGAAACCTTTCGCCATGCTCGTCGCTTTCGTCTCCGAGATTTGCCGGAAAAAAACTTAAATGGGAATGCAGAAAATGAATTTTTAAAGACATATTTACGAATGGAGAAAAAAGAAAATGTAAATAAATAAATTATAAAATTTTATATAATTCAATTAAATAAGTTTTGAATAATCACGCATTTCTGCATAATTTCTGATTAAGTCGTTTACTATCTTCTCGTAGGTTGGACTTTTGTGTTTACCGAGAAAAGAAGAAATGACCATTTCGATGGAATCCCACGCTGCTGCCTCAACTGGTGACAATGGTCCTTTGAATTGGTCATTATTTATCAACTTTTTTATTTGGGGTCCAACAAATATACCTCCTTTTATCTTGGCCTGGGAAAAAATTTTGCAAATAATTGAATGCTTTGCCTTCTTTGTCCAACGCCTTAACAAAATTTTTAATGAGGCCGAGCTTGATGTGCAATGGCGGAAGAATGATTTTTTCCTTCTTTACAAGTGGGACGTAATATTATCCACACCAATTGTAAATTCAACTCTTTCCGRCCAATCCTTAATGCAATAGTGGTCTTTACGAGCTCGGCTATCCCATTTGCAGAGAAAGCAGCAGTGTTTTGTRTAGYCACTTTGTAGACCGCATAACATTCCAACGACTTTAAGATCGGCACATATTTTTCAATCATGCTCTCCATATTTGATGAATTTTAACATTTCTCCATTACCTCGTATGTTTCCTTCGTGTTTACTTCATGCGCGATCGGGATCGATAGCTTTTTGTCATTGCCATTATACAGTAATACGACCTTCAAGCTCAGTTTATTGCTGTCTATGAACAATCGCCACTCCTCGGAATCATATGGTTGACCAAACTCTTTGWATAATCTCCAGGATTATTCTTGAATTGTCTTTGCAATAGCATACCAGAGATAAAAATATGTTTAACTCCTCTCTCATTGGAAGTGAGAGAGCAGTTGCTAAACGTCAAAACCTACTGAACTTTGACAGCTAATTGAGTTCAGTAGGTTTTGACGTTTAACAATTGGAAACGAGCGATAGCTAGATTGAAATCTTAGCAAAAAAATATGTAAACGGAGTGATTGGTTGCATCGTTCAATACCACTTATAAAAAATGTAAAACAATGAAAATTAAATAAATTTGTGAAATTTAAGGGTATTTGATGAAACATTTTGTAATTTGAAGCATCATAGCATTATTTTCAATGGAAAGTTATTAAAATCGTTTAATGATTGAGAGCTAACAAGCTTAAATCCTTTTATTGGACATTGAAAGGGCAAAAGTCAATTGTTCTAATATACTATATAAAGGTTTAAATATTTTCTCCATATAATAAATATGTTGAAATGTACCTTGAAAAAGCAACCCTACTAATGACAATGCAGATATTCAATTTCGAATTTGTGCATAATTACATGCAATATATTGTTCCCGATTCCATTTTGTAAATTCTCAATAAACTGTTCAATCGTTAAGACGAATACTGGGGCTGCGCGTTTCATTTAAAACCTACAGGTTATGGGCTCCGGCCCCGCTATAAGTAACGGTGAACAAAGCAAAGTTATAAATTAGCAAGATGAGTGCTATGTACCAAATAGAGAAATTTGATGAGAATAATTTTGATTGTATTGGTACATGCAGAGCTATGGAAACTTGCATCGGGCGAGTGCCCAAAGCCAGAAGCAGGCGCCGATGGTGAGGCTATGGCGAAGTGGACGGCGCAGGATGAGAAGGCACTTGCGATGATTACACTCAGTGTAAAACCCTCACAATTAAATTATTTGAAGAACTATAAAACAGCAGCAGATGCATGGGAAAGGCTTAGGGAAAGTGTACCAGCCTAGCGGCCCCGTTAGAAAGGTGTCATTGTTTAAGAGGCTGCTGTGTACTTAAATGCGTTTACCACGGCCAAAAATAAGTTGGCTGAAGTGGGCATTTCGCTCAATGGTGAGCTTATTACCATATTATTACTATCGACTCTTCCGAAAGAGTTTGAAGCCTTTGTCATTGCGATGAAAACGCGAGATAGTCTGCCAACATTTGATGTTTTGAAGCTGAAACTTCCCTTAGAAAGCGAACGTAGAGTCAACATGGGGGACGCAGTCACAGCAGTTAAAGGTAGCGTTTAGCAGGCATTTGAAGCGAAGTCGGCGCAGGGCAGCGAAAAAAAAATTTGCAGGCAAACAGTCAAAAAATATCATTTGCTTTCGTTGTGGACAGCGTGGGTACATAAAGGCAAATTGTGTGGCTAGGGGGAGCGAGCAGCAAAATGACAAGTTGAAGCAACAGAAACAGTATTCATTTACTGTGTTAGCAACATCGGGCTGCAACATGTTTAACAGAATGAAATGGTGTTGGGTCGAAACATGTTCTCGAACTTTGTGGAACATTCTGAGTTGATCACGTTAGCAGGTAAGAACAGTTTGCAGGTAGAGGGTAAAGGCAGCGTGAAGATTTTTACAGACACTACTGAATTGACATTAAACGATGTGTTATACGTTCCACGTATGAGGGGAAATTTTATTTCGGTCGGTCGTGCYGTTGAAATGGGATGCGATGTCAGTTTCGCAAACAAGCAAGCTATGGTGAAAAAGCATGGTGTTGAGATTCTACGATTGAAACAAATAAACAACTTGTTTATCTTCGAAAATAAATGCAACAGCTGTTTCAGTATCATTCAGAGTAATGCAATACTTTGGCATAATAGGTATGGGCACCTGAGTTATGCGAGTTTGGCAGAACTTCGAAATAAATTGTTGGTACATGGGATGGATGATTTTTCTCAGAAGTCGGCATGTAAAACATACATGATAAGCAAAAAATAAGCACAGCCACATCCAAAAGCAACAGAAAATAGATCAAAGAACGTTTTGGAGTTAATACATACAGATGTATATGGGCCGTTTGATACACAATCGCTGGGTGGATCAAAATATTTTTTGACATTCATTGACGATATGTCAAGGAGAATTTTCGTGTACTTCTTAAAATCAAAATCAGAAGTATTTGGGAAGTTTATGACATTTTGTACTATGGTAGAAAGGCAAACGGGCAAGAAAATAAAATCAGTCAGAAGCGTTAACGGTCATGAATTTATCAACAGCGCATTCAATGAATATATGGAGAAAAGTGGTATTGTAAGACAGTTGATGGTTCCCTACACTCCACAGCAGAACGGTGTAGCGGAACGGGCGAATCGTACGTTAGTTGAAATGGCCAGGAGCATGCTGGTATATTCGGGCATGAATGCGGCGCTGTGGGCAGAAGCAGTAGCTACGGCTAAACAGTTGAGAATGGTCGGTTATTCACTAGTTTCAAAAGCACTGATTGTATGATGCGGAGTTACGTCAAGTCGTTGAAAAGCATGATGTTTTGTTTGATGAAGCAAGTAGCATAGAAAGCGTTGATAATGAAGTGGTGGCTTTTGAATTCGGGCACATGCAGCAATACTCAGACGAAGATAATAACAACATAAGCAGTGCTGGTGACGCAATAGTTAACGACTGTGAAGGTGATATCATAGAGAGTGGCGATGAAGCAAATCGGATGAGCAGCAACGATGAATGTCTTAGCGCAGATGCGCAACCAGTTAAATATGCACCGGGTAGGCCTAAGTTGGTGAGAACAGGTAGGCCAGGGCGTCCTAAGAAGCAATATAATGTTTTGAATGCTATGAACAGAAGTGATGTTGATATTCCACAAACACATGAAGAAGCGATGGCAAGTGAGCAGGCGTTTTTGCGGCAAGATGCGATGAACAGGGAGCACCAGGCWCTCAGTGCAAACGATACATGGTCATTTGCAGATATGCCTAAGGGGCAGTCGGTTATTGGCTGCAAGTGGGTATATAGCCTTAAACGAGACAAGCACGGCAACATTGAACGCTATAAGGCGCGTTTGGTCGCGAAGGGCTCTTCGCAGCAGTTCGGTGTTAATTATGTTAACACATTCTCTCCGGTTTGTCGTTTCGAAACCATAAGGTTAGTTTTGGCGTTGGCTGCAGAATTAAAAATGTTCCTGCACCAAATGGATGCCGAAGGGTTATTGTAGTGGCGATAATCAACGTAAGGTATTGCGATTAAACAAGGCTATATAAGGGCTAAAACAAAGTGGCAGGGAATGGAATTCCAAGCTAGATAGAGCATTGCGTGACATTGGGTTTACTCAGTGTGAGAGTGAACGCTGTCTTTATAAGCAAGACATAAAAGATAATCTTTGTTTGATACTTATATATGTTGACGATCTTCTCTTAGCATGCCAGTCAAAGGAAGTGTTGGTTGACGTTAAAGCAAAAATATGTGAAAGGTTCGAGTGCGTCGACAAAGGTTCTCTCCATATGTTTCTTGGTATGCAGATAGAGCGAGATGGCGAATGGGGCGAAATTTCAATTGGGCAGTCAGTACATAAAAGATTTCTTACGGCAACATCGTATAAGTGAATGCAGACCGGCATATACACCACTAGATGTTGGTTTTGAAGTGGCATGCGACAGCGACGTTTGCAAGGTACACCAGATATCTTATCAGTCTATAATAGGTGCGCTGATGGGCCTAGCACTTTCGACGAGGCCAGATATTTCCCATTCCGTAGTAAAGCTGGCACAGCGTAACAAAGATCCGCATAGTGAACATATAATGCATATATTGAGGTATTTATCTGCAACTATAGATATGAAAATGCATTATCGTGCATGCACTGAACTACTAAAGGGGTATGCAGATGCAGACTGGGGCGGCGATAGAATTGACCGTCGATCTTATACTGGCTATGTGTTTTTCTTAGCTGGTGGTGCGATTTCCTGGAAATCAGAAAAACAAGATTGCGTTGCTTTGAGTAGCACCGAGGCAGAATATTTGTCTATGTCATCTGCGGTAAAAGAGGCGTTACATCTAAGACGCATAATTATAGATATAGGTTGTGGTGATGTACGAACATCAACAGTGTTACATATATGGGGACAACCTTAGTGCATTTTGTGGGAGATATAATTTTATTCGTACTAAATGTTGGGTGTTTTAATTTAAATGTCTTAACATTATTATTTTGTTCAATCTGGCCGTAATGGAAAATGTTATAAAAAACGCGAATTTTGAGGTGCTCTCACACTGGAATAAGTTGAACATCCCTTTATTCCTGAGCATACATTGTCTTCCTTCGTATAGTGTTTGGCAAATGGTTCGTGACGATTTCTGTAATATGTTACCTTATCATGGGGTGACACGAATTGAAATTGTTGCATACGAGAGGCATGTAGCTCAGCTTTTTCCTTGGATAATTCCAAATCTCTAATCCAAGTTGCGCTTGTGATAAAACGTTTCTCAAGTTTTCCATTAAAAATTCATTACAACTTGATTTCCCATATTCAGATGATCTTTCAGATACTACTGTTGACAACGAAACTGGATACGCAACTTCAGTTGAATGTGGAACTGGCAATGAAACGGTAGGTACGTTAGTAAAAATCAATTTTCTTGATTTTCGAAAGCCAAGTACTTTTGTCATACAAATATAACAATCTTCTGAGTGGCATGTAGGTCCTCGCCATATCATTGGTACATTAAATGTCATGTATCGCCTGAAAAAGAAAAAAATTAAAAATTACTATTAAATAAAAAGAATCATAGTTTCATAATTTTAATACGTACTTTGTTGATCCTAATTCCCTTTGAACCAATATTATTCGACACAAGGAACACAAAATATTCGGAGTCCATGGTTTATCAATATCTTTAGGCTCAATACCAAAATTTTTTGAATATATAGATTGGATCGAATCTCTAAACTGCCCCCGATGCCGTACAAGAGTATATACACTCAAATTCTCGCGTACGTTTAATCATTTTAGTTTTAAAAATAGCTCACGGTTTCTTATATTGCAATTATAAACTGGAACCGGCGAGCCTTACAGATATTATGAACTTTCAATTGGCGTTTGTCCTTATATATAGCTTGATCTCGAAAAAATAAAAAAAGGCAAAACCTACCTAAACAAAAACCTGCTGTTGATGTTGGCCTTAAAAAAATTAATGAATTTACCAAGATATGTGTCTGTGAATGTAGGTATGCATGTTTGAATTAAATTTATTTCCATTAGGAATTTTCCGCAACTAATTACCCTTCGAACATCTCCCTGTATACCTACATACATGTTAAGCAAATTAACATGACTACAGGGGTTTCGAACCTGACACCTCTTGCTTTCGATGCAAACTACCTACTACAACAGAATTTGAGTATTACTGTTCTAAAAGTATTATTTAATTTTTTTTTAAACGAATAGCGTTATCAGTTTATTCTAATGATATTCGAAAACAATCCCACCCCTACTTTTCACACTACATACGCATATACATACGTATACATTGACTTTGCGCGACTTGGATATATTTATTTGATCATGTACAACTTTCCTATTTATCCATGGATTTTTTTCGTTGGTAGCTTAGTTTGTATAAAGAAACAGGACTCCAAATAAAATAAAAAAAAATTTTTAAATATCTTTTGTTTAAAAATTTTTTCCTTGCCAAAGTTTATTTTTTTTTAACTTTTTCATAAAAAAAATTTTAAAACACGAAGTGATTAATCAATTTTTCAGAAATTCAGAAATAATGGCCTATGGAAAAATGGAGTAGACAATATTTTTAGGAAATTTCATTCACTTTTATTTTCTATAATTTGCAGTAAGATTTCTCGACTGGTCAGTGAGATATACATGATTAAATGAAGACACCTTTTTTTTGGTCGAATAACGTAACGTAACGTATCCATAAAAAAAAATTTACTCGATTTTCTAAATCAGCAAGCCATTTCACATACAAATTGGATAGTGGCATCAGTGGAACAAAAAACCAATTCAAATTTGTGATCCCGTGTTATTGCTGGTTTATGAAATTCTTCTTCTCCAACTTCATATTATTTCTATATTCCTCTATTACATCTGCTGTTTTTCCTCGTAGAGGCAGTAATCGAACTACGATAAGTTTTTCTTCTTTTATCATTTGGATCACATTAGTTAGTTAGATCTGCATTTAGTCTCTGTTAAAACTTCTTATGTGAACGGGAATATATACCCGTCTTACAATTATTATTTTATGTTTTTTATATACGGGAATATGTACCCGTCTTACAATTATTATTATTTCTTTTTTTTTAATATGCGGGAATATAATATATTATATACCCAACTTACAATTATTTTTGTTTTAATTTGCCAGTATTTTGAAGAGAACTTTTTTATATATTGCCTGTTTTATTAATACAGTACTTTTTAATTTGGCCGAGCTCTTTATCCGGCTTGAAGGAGCAAATGTTATAAAATCAACTAAGTATATTTAACTTCTTACTTCTGGTGAGGGAAAAATAAAGACTTATTTTCATTGCTTATAATATATAATATTTCAGTAATCTATCTTAAATAACTAAATATATGTGTATGTATAAATGTTTGTATGTATTGCATAATATTTTTATGCTACTTGATATGGGATTGTTTTCAATACATGTTGAGTGTGTATGTTTACTGTTATTTGTAATTTTATGACCTGTGTTTCAAAAATTGAAACATCAGAGATACATATGAATTCAAAGGAAAACTATTTTTAGGAGTATTTGCTTATATATGGATATGAATCAATGCCGTGCCTGTGGAGAATGAAGAATGTGAAATAGAAAGCAAGTGTTACGACAAAATGGTAGAAAACTTAAACGAAATAAATCCCGAGGTCAACAGGGAAAAAGTAGTGAAAAAAATAAACGTTTTTCGCACTAATTACAAGCGAGACTTCAAAAAGATGAAAAACATTGAAAAATCTGATGCAGGAGCAGACGATGTATTTGAGTCGACGTTGCAGTATTTTGACAAAGTCAAATTTTTGGAAAATCAGGAGGTTTTGGCAGAAAGCAGAAGTACCATGGACACTGAAATTGTAATCTATAATATAAAAATGAATCGGAAAATATGTTGCTATGTGCATAACTCTATTCTATAATTCGGTCAATGCCTTTTTTAATGTTCGTTGAAGATCAGAGATGGTTTTTACGGTGAGAAAAATTCGAAGAATTGGCCGAAAACCCCTAAAATAGCCTTTTTCTTGAATGTTTGTTTGGAAATAACGCTAAGTTTCGAGATTAATGAAATTTTCCGATGTTTTTCGATGAGGATCAGGGAAGGTTTAGAAATAAAAAACCTTCTACTTTTCATGAGAAAAAGTTGAAAAATCGAAATTAACTTTTTTCATACAGCTTTTTCTTTCTTTTATTTTTCAATATTTTGATTTGTAAATTATTTGAATTGTTCAATTTCGGTGGCTTTCTTTTTTATTCTGGCTATTCAAAAGGAAAATTCATGAAAATTATTGAGTGAAAACTTTATGAGTGTTTCACATAAAGTGATCAATGACAGTCTGAATTTTGTTACGAAGCCACGTAAAGGTCGCGCTCACATCGGCCGGCGTTGTTTTCACCATCAACATATGGCAGCCCAAGACACATGAACCGGTACTCCCAGGATGCGAAGCCATACGTGTTCAATTATGGATCGCACAGCACTACTTTTCAAACAACAGCTATTAGATGCTGAATGCCCTCTGTTGAGTTGCAAAAAAGAGGTTTGCCGCACGCATACATTATTTTTTGGATGATGGCTGATGGCTACAATAGATCATATTGATGAAATCATTTCTGCGGAAATTCCAGATGCAGAGAAAGGTCTAGTATTATACAAAGTGATGAAAAGGAAATATGGTTCATGGAGCTTGCGGATGCTAAAATCCATTTCGGTTTGTATGTCTGACAATAAATGCACGAAACCCTATACACGTGCTTTTCTTTCGGAAACGCAAACTGGAATTGTTGGATATCCACTCTATCGGCGTAGCTCACAAAACGACATTTAGCACTAAACTTCTTCTTCTTAATTGCCGTAGACACCGCTTACGCGATTATAGCCGAGTTAACAAGAGCGCGCCAGTCGTTTCTTCTTTTCGCTACGTGGCGCCAACTGGATATTCCCAGCGTAGCCAGGTTCTTCTCCATCTGGTCCTTCCAACGGAGTGGAGGTCTTCCCCTTCCTCTGCTCCCCCGGCAGGTACAGCATCGAATACTTTCAGAGCTGGAGTGTTTTCGTCCATCCGGACAACATGCCCTACCTAAAGTAGCCGTTGTCTTTTAATTCGCTGAACTATGTCATTGTTGTCATATATCTCATCGTTCCATCGAATGCGATATTCGCCGTGGCGAACGCGCCACTCGAAAACTCGCAACGTCCACTCATCAGTTGTTGTCATCATCCAAGCCTATGCACCATATATCAAGACGGGAATTATGAGTGACTTATACAGTTTGGTTTTTGTTCGTCGAGAGAGAACTTTGCTTCTCAATTGCCTACTCAGTCCGAAGTAGCACCTGCTGGCAAAAGTTATCCTGCGTTAGATTTCTAGGCTGACATTGTTGGTGGCTGGTTCCAAGATAGACGAAATTATCTACAACTTCAAAGCTATGACTGTCAACAGTGACGTGAGTGCCAAGTCGCGAGTGCGATGACTGTTTGTTTGATGACAGGAGATATTTCGTCTTGCCCGCGTTCACTGCCAAACCCATTTACTTTGCTTCCTTGTCCAGTCTGGAGAAAGCAGAACTAACGGAGCGGATGTTGAGGCCGATGATATCAATATCACGCTTACGGCAGCAACTGTACACTCTTATAGAAGATGGTACCTTCTCTATTTAGTTCTGCAGCTCGAACTATTTTCTCCAGAAGGAGGTTGAAGAAGGCGAACAGTAGGGAATCGCCTTGTCTGAAACCTCGTTTAATATAGAATGGCGCGGAGAGGTCCTTCCCGATTCTGACGGGACTTTTTGTGTTGCTCAACGTCAGCTTACACAGCCGTATTAGTTGTGTGGGGATACCAAATTCGGACACCGCGGCGGCATAAAGGCAGCTCSTTTTCGTGCTGTCGAAAACAGCTTTTAAATCGACGAAGAGGTGGTGTGTGTCGATTCTCTTTTCACGGGTATTTTCCAAGATTTAGCGCATGGTGAATATCTGGTCGATTGCTCATTTGCCAGGTCTAAAGCCACAATGATAAGATCGAATCAGTTTGTTGACGGTGGGCTTTAATCTTTCACAATATACGCTCGATAGAACCTTATATGCGATGTTGAGGAGGCTTATTCCACGGTATTTGGTGCAGATTGGGGGGTCTCCATTATTTGCGTCTCAAAGTTGGATCTGGCATTAATATGTTCCGCAATCTTCATGCGCCAAAATTTTGTAATGCAACCCTACTGATTGTGCCGCAGCTATCAAATACAAAGGGCAGAATGCTTGATTCTATGATTTCCTTTGAGTTCCAACGGTTACCATTTCAGTTCGAAAGTATTCAGTTTCCAGTGAAAATTGCATTTGCGATGACAATCAACAGGACACAAGGATAGTTGCTAGAAGTGTGTGTCATAAATCTTCTCTACATTTTCGCATCGGAACAGAAACCAAAAACTGCTGTTTATCAAGCTGCGGTATATTGAACAAAAATTAGAAAAACCGAAAATAAATGATTTTTAACACAACGTAAATTCACTTTCTTTTCATTTCGAAACACATAATAGGATGGCAGGTTCTGCTAGTTTCGAAATATATATTCCTATTAAATTAATTTATTCTATTTTTTATAAACAAACGGAGTCCAATGACGAAACATCAGTGGTGCCACCATCGAAGAAGCCAAAAACAACATATGGAAATAATTTATTGAGAATAGAGCAACTCAATACAAAACAATCAACAAAAAAAAATTTTAAGAACAATATTTGCAGAGGTTCTTTTCCACGGGTGAAAATCTGTTGAAGATATACCGAAAATTTTAGGAAGAACAACTACTTCGTATATATCGCGGACATCGACGTCCTTAAGCGGATGAAAAGCCTGTCCAATCAAACACTTTTTCAAATCAGTAATGTGAACCAACTCTCATAATTTCTTCGACTGAAAATACACAACCAATTTTTGGATCCATAAGTCAACATAATCGTCCAGTTATTTCAAGTCAACAAATATTATGCACTGAAATAAGGCAATCAAATCAATCGTCATTTAGACAATATGCTACAAATTTTGTTGATGAATAAATATAAATTTGTTATATTCTGTATGTATTCATGTATTCATGTTTTGAATTTTGGCAAGACACAGTCCCTTCTTTCAATAACATCTTTTGCACGAGTGTTTGCTAAGAAATGCAAGTTGTCGTAGCCAAATTATCTACATTCCTGCCGTTAAAATCTCATTCAGGTCAATTTCCGCTGATTCTCTGTTGCTATCGCTAGAATGCTTATTTTCCTGCAAGAAGTTATGAAGATAACAGCAGGTTAAAACGATGGTTGACACTTTTTTTTGTGAAAGATTAGGGATGAATTTAATAATATCCTGAATCTTGACGACAGTGTGCCGAATGCGTTTTCCACTATTCTTCTGGTACGCGATAAGCGGTAATTGAATAGTATATGTTCTTTTTCCATAGTAGAGTGGGTATCAGTAAATCAACGGAAAAGCATCAACAATTGCAAAATCATATGACATATTTGGACTATAACCTGTCAATAGATCCGTGTCAGGAATACATAACTCACTTTTCTTTAACTTCTCAAAAAATTGCAAATCACTAAAAACTCCAGCATCTGATGCCCTACCATTCATACCCAGATTATGCATTAAAATTTTGTAGTTTGCATTAACAATATCCACTAATTATATATAGTACATAGTACTCGTATTAATTTTAAACTTTACGCACCTCTATATAGTTTTAAAACACCTTATATATTGCTTCAGAAGCGTCTATAAMAATTTTTCCAATTGTTTGTGGAGCAATAGCTGTTAGAAATTTCAAGTCTTCAAAGCTATTTCCACTAGCTAAAAACCGCAAATTGACTGCTGACCGATGATACGGCGAAAGAGGTTCTCTCATCTTTGTTCTTTTCTTCCTAATTAATGGTTCCACTATTTTTAACTGGTAAAACTGATTTTTTTTCATCCTTACACAATTAAGGAAATCCTTTTTGGCATTAATTCATGTTTGTCTTTAAACCAATCCTTAATYCAAACACGCTTCTTTAGATGTGTATAAGAGACAGCCTCCTGGGTGGTGTGGAAGTGCAATTGGGCATTTTAATTTAAATGCCCAAAAATTCTTATTTCGTTCGATCTGGCCATAATGGAAAATGTTATAAATAACGCTTATTTTGAGGCGCTCTCACACTGGAATAAGTTGAATATTCCTTTATTCCCGATGCTGGTGTAGTGCATTGGGCGCTTAAGGGATTAATGGGGACAAATGAAAGACAAGCAAACTCCAGCTTTAGTTAAAACGAAAGGCATCTAATTATTATGCCTGCCAAACGTTGTTTTACTCATTTATTTTTTAATATATCCTCACCAAATTGTCAAACAAGAATTTTATACACCGCGACTAAAGCTACAAATCAATGATACGATTTTTATGCGTAAGCAATGTACTTTATACAAACAAAAATGCGCACGCAGATCGTGGTAACTCCTTCTCCCTCTGGACGCTACATTCTTGCTTTTTCTTTTACCCCTACTTACCATTACTGGGGTTGATTCCGCTGAATATTTCCAGATAAAGGCCTTAATGTTAATGTGTTCCTCATTCATAATAGGGTATGTGGCTGTCTTTGTATATTTTACGAAAAGGGCAATATCCGTACACCTCGGGCTATGTTCGGATCTGACTTCTGTGGCTTTTTTTTTTAAATGAGTGCGTGAAAAACATGAATTTCACAGCGTTTTAATCTACTTGGGCGTTTTGAATTTAAGCGCTATGAGTGGGACGCATTTACATGAATCATGTAAATTCATGGTTGCGTTCCAAAACTTGACCGAGTTCAACTCGAGCAGGATTTTTTCAGTATAAATTCCTGCGGGAGTTCAACTCAGTTGAGTTTGGCCTCGTTTTTACAACTAACTAACCACACTACATACCAACACGTCAATCATCGTTTTTCACCACCTAACCAATCAAAAAGGATTGGTCAGACCGGGATGGTATGTCCCTTAACGTGGCATTTGCACAAAACCAAAAATTACACACGCACCATAAATCAGTGAGATTTTTATTACAATGACATTAAATATAATCCAAAGGAAGTGGGCGTTTCGCGAGCTGAAGTGCGTTCCTTCACAACACTGTGCTTCGCTCTTTTTTCAACCTCAATTTGTTTTCATATGGAATTTCTCCTCAAATGCTCGAGGATAACATAAAGAATTTTAAACAAAACGAAATTAATAAAAATGTTTCAATGAAATGAAAAAAAAAACAGCCCAGAAAATGGAAATCCTTTCATGCCCCGTATTTGTATGTTGCCCAGAAGTTGAAGAATTTTGTGATGTTTACAGAAAAGAAAGTGGCCACGTGGCTCAATGCCGACTTAAAAACTTGTTTTCATTTATTTTCCTTTTTAGACAATTTATTTAAAATTACCGTTTATATGAACTCTCTTGTTACATCTATATATTTGTTCTATGCAAATGTGAAAAGTTTAAAATATTGTTTGCGCGGGACAAGATGAAGTAACCGTTGGCGTATGTGTATCGACAAATCCGATGACCACTAAACTGAATAACGCGCTGGGTCATTCTGAGTTTTTAAAGTGATACACCGACTAAACTTCGTGTTTCAATAAAATAAAATAAAATATTAATTTTAATTATAGTGTAAACGAAATTAAAGTAAAAAAATAAAAAATATAGTGTTTTTGTCGCATGTCAGGCCCTTACATTTCGCGCTCATATTGTAAAGCTCATTTTTCAATTGATTTATTTATAGCTGAATGTGTTTTGTTTTTAATTTTCAATATTTTTGATAAATAATATGTCATTAACTTATTTCTAAATATAAAATTTCTATACCGCAAAAATTATCGCTATCAAGTATTGTCCAATAAGCACAACACTTAAAAGTTTTTACTGATAAGGACACGAGTGTAGGTGTACTATATGTATGCAGTTTTGTAAGACTTTTGAGCAATTAAATGTTTTTTGTTTCCTCTCTTCCAATATTCTCTTTCCTTCATTGTGTACATGTTTAATGCATTTTAGTAATTCCACTGTCTTTAGGTTAAATGTCTGTACAGCTGCGCACGGTTTTTTTTTTTCGTTTGTATCATGTTTTTTACAATAGTACCATTAAAAAAAATGCAAACAAGATTTGAAAATCTTGAAAACTTCCCAACATTTATTCGATAACTGTTTTAGAAACGGGTTTTAGGAAAAAATAACACGCCGGGCGGATATAAATGAGGACGTGGTAATTGAGTGGTAAAAAGATATGATGAGATGAGTTGCGAAACCAAAAAAACGTCCACCGTTGTGAAATAACCTCAAGTCGAAATAAAAAGGAGCGTGTTCGGCTCGAGGTTTTTTCTCGTTGGGCTGTGGAGAGTTATGGTGGGTTGTATTTGTGGGTATGGGTATGATGTTGCTACCAGTTGTGTTAATTGGTGTGTGGGCGTACTGCAGTTTCCAACAGTGTGTACTAGTGTTGCCTTATGAGTAATATGTTAGACAGTTTTTTGGAGGGAATCTTCGAAAGTTACCATAATTTTTTCGGACGGTATGCATTATTAATATTGGTCGCTGAGACCAATGCGCCTACTTACTAAACCGTTAACTCCATTGTCATTGCTTATTCACCCCACACAACACTGTCGTTAGGCATTACATCGTGAGGCCAAGCTAAGCAATTCGGTTTGTCTGTCACGCCATTCCGGTCTACTCTCCATTCATTCATCTCATTTCGCAGCGTTTCTATTCTTTTCTTCTTAGCACTTTATGATTCTGTCATAAACCGCACTATGTTGTCTGGTGTCACTCATTCTGTTGTCGATTTCTCTAGAACGGCTTTCTCCTTTTTATTCTGCCCGCAGAAAGAGAAGATGTACAGCGTGTTTTCTCCAATTCGTCCCGACGTCTTATATTAGTTGAAATGGTCCCTAAAATACCCGTGCCCCGTCAAAAACTGCGTCATGTAGAATTCACACTTTTAATTAGCCTGTCCATCACATCGTTTTTTCCATTCATAAAGCCTTGCTTGTCTCTCATCCTTCCGCTCCTTCGTATACTCTTTTGAGTATATTATATCTGGCGGCATGATGCCCTCTATAATTCTAGCCGCTTCGTGGGATACCGTGCATGCGACCCTAATGACACTGAGCCTCAATGCAAACATCGTTTACTTAGCGTACGTCTTTTGTTGTAGTGCTGGTCCCCCTATGGGCGCCATGTACATCAGAATTGATTGGCTCACCTTAGCGAATAGCGCTCGTTTATTATGGCTTGGCCACCAATGTGGTCCCTTTAGAGCGGCCGTTAAACTTGCTGCTTTCTCACATACCTCTATGATGTATCCCTTGTAGCTAAGTCTGTTCTCTATAAGCAATAGATACTTCAGTGCTTTTTGGGTCATGATACTAGGGCCGTCGAGATTTAATTTGTTGTCTTCGTGCTTTTTCTTCCAGCTATTGTTTTTTGCCTAGTGAATTGAACTTTTGCCTCCGTGAGCCATTCTGCGCACCCGATAATTTTTACTTGCTTCAGGAGTGGGAGACGCAGCACCCCGTCGAGCACCACGTTCTTCAACAATGGCTAAGCATAGAACCTTGTAGAACTCCGCCTGTTACCACATATTTTCTTTGTCCGTCATCCATATCCGCCTCTGTGCAGCAAAAAACGCACGCCATCAAACGCAAGGAAGGTTCGACGTCGAGAAGCTGCAATCACAACAGACAGCCGAACGATTTTCTA
>NW_017537154.1:87730-106103 GCF_001853355.1 Bactrocera latifrons
CATAGTTCAGCGAATTAAAAGACAGCGGCTACGCTGGCTAGGTCATGTTGTCCGGATGGACGAAAACGCTCCAGCTCTGAAAGTATTCGACGGAGTACCCACCGGGGGAAGCAGAGGAAGAGGAAGACCTCCACTCCGTTGGAAGGACCAAGTGGAGAAGGACCTGGCTTCACTTGGAATATCTAATTGGCGCCACGTAGAGAAAAGAAGAAACGACTGGCGCGCTGTTGTTAACTCGGCTATAATCGCGTAAGCGGTGTCTACGCCAATCAAGAAGAAGAAGTCATCCATATCATACAGTAGCAGTCGATCAAACAGCTAGCTTAATATAATCTGATCCAAGTATGCCGGCGTTTAGTTACGTTCAAGTGCACTTCAACGTCGAACGTGACTACTGCGCAATATTCCTTTGCACCATACTCCCATTTGATACCTTTTATTGCCTTGTCAGCTCACATTTGTTGTCTGACAGATCTTTCCTTTCATCTTTTTTTAAATGCAGCTCTAATCATGCACAGATTATCTATTATCGTATCCAGTATATAGAGCGATCAGTATGAGCTGGGACTTTCGGCTGGTTTATTTGACTTCTGCAACAAGAGCGGCCTCTGCTTTTTCCAGGCTTCCGTTAACAAACTTTTCTGTAAACACCGTGTAAACCAGACTTTTTTAGAATACCGTACACGCCAGGTGCTTTGGCGTTGCCAAGTATCTCTGCCGTTTCTATTACGTCCAAATAAGGAACTATTTCATCCCGTTCAGCAGATTCTTACGCTCAATCCATTCGATTCTCAAGGAGATGTGCGTAGAATAGAGTTTCCACAACGGTTTTCAACCATAAAGATAAGTATTGATGTGATATTTTTCTATTAAAGCATTTTAGATTTACTTCAATTGTGTGTTTTTAATTTTAATTTATTCCGCCGAGTCACTTTTAATTTGTTTTTGTTACTATATTCCTAAATAATTCAATTGTTGGTGTTAACTTATATTGCTTATCTAAAATTCTTTCTTGTTATTATTCGTTTTTCATCTTTGTTCACAGCTGTTTGCGAGTTTCTTACTTCTCACGTGTCGCAGTGCATCTCAAACTGCTCGCTACATTGGTTGTTGCCTTTGATGACTTATATTGAATTTATTTGTTATAAATATTTTTGTCTTTTCTCTTTCTACTTTTATTATTTAAATTTTTTATATTTTTATTTAATATTGTTTTTTATTGTTGTTTATTATCATTATGACTTGCAATTTCCCGAATTGTTCTGTCAAAGCGAGTCGGAACTCTTTGTTTCTAGCTGGCTGTGTGACGGGCTTGCCCATCTTAAATGTGCTGGACTGACAAGGAGAATATTGGATTCTATTCGTGACAGTAAGGGCTTACACTAAATGCTGACCAACTGAATTTGTTTTATTTAAAGTTTTCAAGCAGTGAAACCCTTACTGAAAAATTTAGGCATTATGAAACGTTGTTTCAATCATTTAAATGCCTAAATGTGCAAGAAGAGAATCCAAAACCTTCCAATAAACGTAAACGTTCGTCTGATGAAGAGACCACTGCATCTTCCTTAAAATGAATGCCCCCACCCAATATTGACCTCATAAGTTGTTATAGCGACGGATACAAGGAAAGAGAATGTGAGGTATTTAGAGCAATTTTTGCAAATTATTCAAGAGGAAGGGTTAACGTTGAGGCTTTCGAAATGTTCATTTCTTCGTTATAGCGTGAATTTTTTGGGCCATGTGGTAGACGCGAATGGTATTCAACCGGGGGCTGTGAAAACGGCAGCCATCAGAGAGTATCCGACACCGAGTAGCCAGTTAGATGTTCGACGCTTTTTGGGTTTGACGGGATTTTTCCGCAAATTTGTGCCTGGGTATGCCTTGACCGCCAAACCGCTCACCCAGCTTACGAAGAAGAGCGCAGAATTCGTATGGACCACAGCATGTGAAGAAGCATTTCAGCATCTGGTTCGGTCAGTGACAACAGCGCCAGTCCTCGCCATATACGACGTCTCGAAAGAGCATGAGCTGCACACTGATGCTTCCAGTGTTGGCGTCGCCGCAATTCTGCTTCAGACAGAAGCCAATGCAAGTTTGCAGCCGATCGCTTACTACAGCAGGGCGTGTACAGCCCAAGAAGCGAAATATCATGCCTACGAACTAGAGGTGCTTGCTGTTGTGGAAGCGTGCCAGCGTTTTCGAATGTTCTTGTTAGGAAAGCGCTTCAATGTTGTTACTGATTGTCAAGCAATCACAACTGGAAAACTATCGAAGCCGATGATACCTAGGGTGGCCCGATGGCTCCTTAAGTTACTTGAGTACGATTGCAWTATAAYACATCGGTCTGGGTCGTCTATGGGTCACGTTGATGCGATGAGTCGGGCACCAATCAAGGYGTCASARCAAGTAAAAGACGTCGGGGCCAATATATTGATGTTGTCAGTTGATGATTGGCTGGCTACAATGCAAATGCAAGACGACAACCTCAAGCATATTATAAGCGTATTGCAAGGGATCGTGAAGTCCGATCAAAGGTCCAATATAAATTCAGAATACACGTTGAAAAATCACAGATTTTTTCGCAAAACCCGGAAGGGGGAGCTGTTGCTTGTTGTGCCAAAGGGAATGCGTTGGATAATAGTAAAGATGTGTCATGACGATGTGGGTCGTCCGCGAGTGGATGGGACAGTTAAGAGAATTCTGCAACACTTCTGGTTCCCTCGACTTAGAAACTTTGTAAAATCTTTTGTTAAGTCGCGCATCGATTGCTGTTATAGTCGTGACCCATCACGGAAGCAATGCGAACTTTATGGGATGGATAATCCGCGTCTGCCGTTTGTAACTATACAACTAAATTATTTAGGTCCGTTTGTCAAGAGTCGACATGGGTATGAATATGTATTAGTCATTGTCGATGCATTGACGAGGTACACAGTTGTCGTGCCGACCCGGTCAACAAAAACGAAACCAGTTATTGATGCCTTGAACCAGCTAACACTGTATTTTGGCTTATCACAACGAATTGTCACGGACCGTGGCACAGCATTCACGTCAGCAGCATTCACAACCTATTGTGAAACCTACGGCATGCAACACATTAATGTGGCCGTGAGAACACCACCGTCAAATGGGTTAGCGGAGCGGGTTAACCAAGCGGTGCTGGCTCACTTGAAGACGTCCACAAGTGATCCCAGAGACTGGGATGCGCATATTCGTCAACTACAATGGGCAATAAACACAAGGGTTAATACCACTACCAAGTTTGCGCCAATAGATCTGGTGTACGATTTTCCATTGCGCGACCTGAGGGGAAATAGGGTAACGAACAATTTCATATGAATGGTCGACGTTCTGAGGCGATTGAAAATATCAAGAAGGCGCGTCTGAAATGGAAAGCAAAATTCGACGCCAGGTACAGCAAACCAGTTCAGTAGCAAGAAGGCGACCTAGTACTACTAGAAGCACCACTACAAAGTACTGGAAAGTCGCGTAAACTCCAACCCAAATACAAGGGGCCCTACGTTGTTAAGAAGGCGTTAAGGTTCGACAGGTACGTGATTGAAGATGTTGATGGGGCGCAATGTACACGAAGACGATACAGTACAATTGCAGCCTCCGACAAAATGAAACCTTGGTGTGCCGTGTTTCCGGAAGTAGACGACAATTATAGTTCGGAAGACGAAGTTGACACCACGAAAACTCGGGACGAGTTTTGTCAGGAGAGGCCGAGTTGTCATCAGTATGACGTCTGATCTCTATTTCTTTTACATATACTCATACACTTGTTCATTTTCGTCTATGTATTCATTTTCATTCATTTTCTGTATTTGTTAATTTTGAGTTCAAGTTTGTATTCAATGCTAATGTAAAGGGAGTTGACAAGAAGTAATAAAACCGAAAGGTCTATTTGACAAGAAGCTGAGTGTCATAAGTCTTTCTTCCCCTTGTCCTCAAGGAGAGAAAGTTTCGTCTGGTCAGAGAAAGCTGTTACTGAGCATGGTAAGCGAAAATCTTCTCAGGATTCGCCTCCAAATAACTGTAAGTCAGGTAATAAAAGTTTAATTGTAATACCGCGGAAAAAAATAAATATTTATCGCAAGACTTGCTGCGGATACCACGGTCGATGACATAAAGAGTTATATCTCGTCGAAATTAAAGACAGAAGACACACACATCCCACAATTTAATTTCAAATATGGCAAGGACATTTCATCTTTTAAGATCGACATATCCGCTGTGTGTGCGCGATTCACACACGATAGAAATGAAACTTCAGTAAATCGACAAAAGAATGAGATGAATATATTTAACAAGAGGAGGATAATTACAAAGTTTAATGGTTTAAAAATGAAAGTATTTTGATTAATTTTAAAAGATATTTTACATTTTATTTAATATTTATATTTTGCATAATCTATTGCTCAAGTTCCATATTTTCAGTTTCCACAAATGATACAAGTGGCTTATGATAACTAAAATACGATACAAATATTTTAGTTTCAATTTGATTGATATATTTTGGAATACTGCATCTATTACCGTTTTTGATCTCGTAATTGATTGAATGCGACTGTTATACCATATTCAAACCGATAATTTAAAAGATTAGATTTAAGCATTTCATAACCCAACAGTGTTCTCACTGCCGTTAGAAAGATCAAAAAACAGCTGTTATTGTCATTCAAGAATTTACATCGCTTAATATTTATTAAAAGAAACGATTGTCATATAGTATTTTGAGATAAAAGCCGTAATTTTTTTTAAATATTTTCCATATAATAGAAATAATGGATGCATTTTTTCGTTTGTTAAGTCGATATGTATGCAAGTTTATACAAAAACATGCATACATATATACGCTAGCTTGTTGGCGAAGCTGTTCGAGCAGAAAGGGAAGCGGTAACAATCGGGGACCGTTTGTTAGTTGCTCTCGGCACAGTTCGGATTTTCTACCAACAACACAACGTTGTGGCGCTTTGTCGTCTCGTCAGTGCTTCGACAGATTGACTCTTTGACACTTGCTATTATGAATATATGTACATATGTATGTATGTGGCTCGCATTTGCTTTCGTAAACATACAGCCAAATGTGCCAAAGAAATAATACATTTATGTATATGCCATGGAAATTTTTTTACAAATATGGGAAAGATAACGAAATAATACGAATACGCCTATTTCATGAAGGTCATCAATTTTCTTTGAAGAAATGAAGTTCATTTGGCACATCTTCACTTTGTAATTGTCGAAATATATATAATTTACTTGAAATATTATTTATTTAAAAATTAAAAAATTAAATTAAAGTTGTTTTTACCTAATTTCTCCCGATTTTAAAAAAAAAATTAAAACTGTTACCATTTTTGGGAAAACAATGGTTCATACAATACAAAATAATCATGCATATGTGACTCAGAGAACGCTTTTTTATATTCTCTGTGCGGATATATATTTTTCTTTAACCTTCCTAYACCCGCGCCAAATGTTTTAACACCTATACCCGTGCACGGTGTAACAGACCGTGACTTTGACTCCTCTTACCTGCTTATTTTTCTATAAATCCGTTTATATTTTTTTATTTTATAGGAATTATAGGATGTAATAAAACAAGAAATATCAATTGTTAGCATAAATTAATTATTACTTTAATGGCTAATAGTCTTTCCGAAACAGCTTATATATTTACGAAAAACTGTTTCGTCGGTCTCACAGACATGCACGCAGGTATAGGAGGCTTAAAGCATTTCTCTTTACTTATTCTCGCATGAATTTAGTCGTTTTATATATATTTCTGCTAAATAGCAGCGAGAATGGTGAATTCCTTACTACAATTCTATCAGTTCTGTTAGCCTTTAAATCGAACATCATAAGAATTCAATTAGCACCTTCTTTATGCTTTAAGTTCTCTGCAGTAACACACATTAAATTATCAAACACAAGCACGTATTAAACAGTGTGCAATATATATACACACCGATATCTGCTCTCACGCTCTGACTCAAAAATGACAAGCAAGTATGCTTAGAAAACGGGAATGGGGACGCTACGAAGTATGGCACATAGAGGAGAAACCGATAATATAAAATAGTATGTATAGTTCTGTCTCATTCTTTCCTGGCTTCAKCCTACACATTTTCGTATTTGTGTCTCTTACCTGTCGTTTTTTCCGATTCATCCGGTTTGAAATCACAACGATTCTAAAGAAGTTTCACTTCAAAAACTGATTAACAATAATTCGCTGAGTATTTATTATCAAAATGTTAGAGGCCTTAATACAAAACTTACTAATCTGTATTTAAATGTAAATGTAATTTTAAAATCATTGCTTTCACATAAACTTGGTTAAAGCCCAAAATTCTTGATAATGAAATATTCAATAGAGAATTTGAAATATTGAGATATGTCCGGCTGAACAAAATAAGAGGTGATGTCTTGTTTGCTGTTCATTCTTCAATCCCATTTTAAGAAGTCGATTTCCGCACGCAGACCTCATAGAATTTATGTGAATTCGAATTTGCGCTAATAGTGGCCATATCTGCTCCACTTTATCTTATATACCGCCACAATCGGAATTATCTCTATATACGCTGCATGCTTCTTTAATAAAAAATGTTTGCTCCATGGCTAGTAATACTGAGTCCATGATTGTTTTGGGAGATTTCAATTTACCGTGTGTAACATGGAAATCTATTGATGGTAACGTCATTCCTGTTAGTACTCGCTTATGTTTTCATGAGTTCCTAGCTGAAATGTCGGAGTTGTGTCTTAATCAAATTAATTTAATTTCAAACAAGTTTGATAAGTTCTTTGATAACGATTAAATATTCTCTGTTGTCAGATGTGATCCTTTGGTTCTACCAAAGGATTCATATTATCCTGCTTTAGAAATTTATATCGAAATCATAACCAAATATTTCACATGACCTTGGAGATTAATTACGAACTTTCTAAAGTAACTTGGAATTAAGTGCTTCCCATTTTAATGAAACTATTTTAAATTGATTTGAAAAATATCTTCCGAAATGTGTTGCTATTCAAAGAATGTGTTCTAATTTATGGGTTTCGAGAGGATTATGTAAATTAAAAAATTGAAAATCTCGTGCTTTTAAATAAAAAAAAACCTGGTTTAACAAAATATGTTATAATAATTATATAAACAGTGTAAAAAAAAAAAAGATATTATACGTAATCCAAAATTGTTCTATGGTTTCGTCAACTCCAAAGGCAAGATTTCTAATTTTCCGTCCGCGATGAAATATAAGTCTACTGTGTCTAGTGAGAATTACACAATTTCTTATATGTTTGCTGAATTCTTTACCAATTACTCTCCCAAATCTCCAAAAAATGTTCCGCATCAGCACAACTTAAGTCCGATTTTYTGTAATTAATGTTAGAACAATCACTCAATTTTGGCCCAGATATGATTCTCTCATGCTTTGTGAAAAATTGTGCCAAATATATTCTTAGTTGTACAGTTTATCTCAGACTGAAAGATAAATTCGAATGTACACATATATATAAGAGAAACTTGTTGCTCGCAGGCAACGGGATTTTACAGTTACGAATATTGCGTTGTATATACATAAATGTCTTGAGTATTTCTAACACACCTCCTCAACGCAATGTGTCATTAGACAAATAAAAGTTAAGATTTTCATTTTAATATATACCCATCATGTTAATACATGATGCACTTATGCTTACTTATGCTTACTTTTCCAAAGGTTCTTAGTCAAGACATCAGATATCATATTTTCAGTTGATACATACTTTATTTCAATTACATTGTCCCTGACCATTTGCCTGATATGATGATACTTAATATCTATATGCTTACTGCGCGCATGGTATTTCGAATCTTTTGCTAAATATTGCGCACTTTGATTGTCGCTAAATATTTTTGTTGCATGACCATCACTCAAACCCATCTTGTTCACGAGTTTTCGGATATACGCTGCTTCTTTAGCAACCGTTGACAAAGCTATGTACTCCGCTTCAGTGCTGCTTAAGGCCACGATGCCCTGTTTCTTCGATTCCCAAGAGATCACTGTTCCTGCTGCAAGAAACGTCCAGCCGATATATGATTTTCGATCTATGCAATCTCTAGCCAAATCAGCATCAACATAATATTCCAGTTCGTTGGTAGTGCAGACTCAGCTCAGCTGTGCCCTTATGGTATCGCAAAACTTGCATGGCACCCACTTCATGTTCCTTATGAGGATTTGCATTACGTTGTGAAAGCTTGGTAACAGAGTGTAAAATATCTGGCTGGGTTGTTATGGCTAGATACATCAGATTGATACCTTAACTGGTTCGCTCGCGGACACTCATTATTGTGACACTTAACCTGGAATCCTACGCTCAACGAAATGACATTCGGCTTGCAGTTACTCAGACCATACTTGTGTAGTAGATTCCCAATATATTGCTTGTGACCAACAGAAACGTTACCAGTTACTCCCTCTCTTTCTATTTCCATACCAAGGAAATGCTTCAGCTGACCACCATCGACTACATCAAATTCGTTTGCTATTGACGCCTTCACTTTGTTGAGTGCTTTCATAGATGTGCTGGCAACAATCAAGTCGTCAACATAGACAATGACCATGCTGAAATTCGTGCTACTACGGAGTATGTACAGACACGGTTCACTAGCACATGAAACGAGTCCAATGTTCAGGAGCCCCTCATTCAGTTTTGTGTTCCATTCACGACCACTTTGCTTTAGGCCGTATAAAGATTTCTGAAGCTTGAGCACACTTCCAGAATTTTATTGGTCTTCAAATCCCTCTGGTTGTCTCATGTACACCATATCTCGCAGTTCACTGTTGAGATTAGCAGATGACACATCTATTTGGTGAATATACATACCTTTCTCAATCACTATAGCAATCGCTAGGCGTATTGCTGAATACCGTGCCACAGGAGAGAACGTTTCAGTGTAGTTGACACCGAATCTCTGACCACAGCCTTTGGCCACTAGACGAGACTTAAAACGATTGATGTTGCCATGCTCGTTATGCTTTACTGCAAACACCCATTTACAACCGATCGCCTTTTCGCCCTTCGGAAGATCCACCAATGACCACGTTTTATTGGCCTTTARACTGTCCATCTCCTTCTGCATCGATGCCTTCCATTGACTGGCATGATCAGAACTTAAGGCCGAAGTTACTGTTTCTGGTACTGCCACATCATCTGTTGTCATAACATTCAAAATTCTTGGACGCCCTGGATTTCCAGTACGGATCAGCTTTGGTCGATCAGGACCCCTTTTGATGTTTGACTCATCTTCATTGTCTTCTTCACACAATACTCCATCAGACGCATCGCAGTCGGCATCAGCGTTTTCCATATTTTCGTCTTCTGTAATACATGCCGACTCTGACTCCAGATTGACCAGGGGCACCTCACACATAGTCGCCGATTCATTACGCTTTACACTGTCTTCTGCAAAGAATCTTTCAGGAAAAATTACGTCACGTGCTACTGTTACCTTTCCTGTATTCGGATTGTATAAACGGTATGCCTTTGCTGACTCTGAGTAGCCAACCCTCACACGCTCCTCGCCTTTCGGGAGAAACTTCCTGCTAAGCTTCTTGTGCAAAACTATAGCTTTGATTCCGAATTCTCTTAGATGGTTCACTGTTGGTTTTTTGCCAGACCACGACTCGAATGGTGTCATGTCCTTTAAAGCACATGTTTCCGAACGGTTCCTTAGGTATGCAGCCGTGTTAATAGCTTCTGCCCAGAAGCCCTCATCCAGACCAGCATGTAGAATCATACTGCGCCATCTCAACCAATGTTCTGTTCGCGCGCTCAGCTTAATACTCCCGACCGTTGTCGCTTCTCAGACACTTTTTTTTCAGTCTGCTTCTCAGCGAATGCCTAGAACACTTTAAACACTTCGTCGCGAGATTTCAAGAAACTTACATACGTGTATCGCGATTTATCATCAATGAATGTTACAAAATACCGCGCTCCTCCTTGTGAGGATTTATTGATTGGWCCACAAATATCTGTATGCACCAGATCCAATATGTCTTTCGAGCGATTTTCAGTTTTCTTTGGAAATGGTTTTACGTTACACTTTGCATAGATTTCACATATATGATTATTTAAATCACTGCAAACTTTTGATGTTTCTAAGCCATGCATCAAATTAGACTGTGCACCAAAACACTTATTGTCGTTTATCTCTTTAGCCATTAAAATCACTTTACCGTCTTGATTTTGAGTGCTCACACTTTCATGTTCAAATTGCTTTGAAGGCTCTCCCCATACAATACGTTTACCAAATCAACTGTACTTTCACGCCAATTCAATCGCACTGTACCAAGACCACTTGCTACAATATGATTGTTTCCAGCTAACCGTTAGAATTTTATGAAACTAGCTTTATCACAACACAAATGTGCCGTTGTGCCACTGTCCAAGCACCAAACGTTTTTTGCAAAGCTACCGTTAGAACATGCAAACACTGAGTACGATTTTTTTCGATCTTTGTCGTCATTCTCATTTTCGATCCCTTTGGCGCTCTCGTTTTTTCGCTAACTTTTGTTTGGCAATTCTTTGAAATGTGTCCACGGCGACCACACGACCAGCAACTTACGTTTTTTCGTTTTTGTTCTCCATCTTTTACATTCTGTTTATTTTCGCTTCGCGAAGAGAACATTTTTTGCTCTTCTTGTTGTTCTCTGTGCTCCTGACGCCTTCGAGCAATTTAATTATTAACGCACTTAATGTAGGCAAAGAATCACGCGATTCCATTGCTACCACGAAATTATCAAAGGCGTCGGTCAAGCTTGACAACAGTATGCACAAACACTCTTCGGGCAGTGAAAAACCAATCTCACACAATTTTTCAATCACATCTGTGAATTTCTCCAAATGCTTAGACATATTTTCAGATTCGGACGATTTTATATGCAATAATTGTCTTAACAATGTAACGCGGCGTGCAGGTCCCTTACTCATATGTATTTCTTTTAACCTTTCCCACGCACTAGCTGACGTTTGGCAATTCTTTACATTATTTATTTTTGAAGGCTTAATGCATAGCATAATGCAGGCTAATGCTTTTTCATCTTTTGCATCAAACGCAGTATCTTCTTCGTTTTTATATAAGAGAAATTTGTTGCTCGCAGGCAACGGGATTTTACAGTTACGAATATTGCGTTGTATAAATCAAAAATGTATGAATTGAAATTGTATGCTGTGATCAACTTTATCGGCCAGGGCGCGTGTTCCGGCTTAAGCTTAACTTAAATCTGACTTAGCCTAAACCCTTACTTAACCATTGAGACCTAAGAAAGCAAATCCAGTAGTCGACGCTGACGTCGTGCTGACTCAGCTTCATCCAATTGTTTATCCAATTGGTGATAGTGCAAGCAACGATCGCTGGTCAACTGTTTATGCAATCGGATATTGACACTGTTTACACAATCTTCTGATGAGGTAAGATGTTGTATTGGCCTCACCAAATTCGTACCCAACTGGAAATTTTGCATTATGTGTTAACTATTCAACCCTTCGAAACCCGATCGTCCTCGTTCGTTGGCATATCTTTCACTACCAGGTTGATCTCATGCAATGCTTGTGTTTTTTTCTTGTACTGCCAGAGGAAAGCGAGGCCACTGATCAACGCAGCAACTCCCAGACCCAGGATGAAAGCAAGTGTCCGGCTCGTGAAGGTCGTTAGTTCTTCTTTCATTTCGTCAATGGTTTGTAGATTTTGATTGTTGAGGCGGTGAAGGTAAGGCAAACTCAAAATGRTCTCATGGCCAGTGATGTTCAGCAGGGGTGAAGCAGCAATACCTGGAGTCTTTTCCAGCCTGCTCATTCTGTTAACGTACTTAGTGCCGTTCAGGAACACAACGTCCTCGAAAGTGACGAGATACATGCCATTTACATTTTTCTCAGGTGTTTCATCAATGGTGATTCTGGTTGGGCTGTCGTTAATGATTATGACTCCATCGTCAACTATGGTGCTAGCGTTAAGGTGACTCGGTTGCGTGTTACAATATGCTGTGCCACCGGTGTGAAGTTGCAGAGCACATGTTTGATTTGTAATTAATCTGCAGAACGTTGAAGTTGTTGCTTCACAGTTTTTGACCGCCAGAATTCTGCTCTTGCACTCGACCACTGTATTTTCGTTGATTTGCAGCGCGACGCCGTTGTGTACCACCGGAAAAATCAAAACTTTACTACAAAAAAACTTAATTCTAGGATATTTGATAATAAAATGAATTACATCATTGTGCTGAATAACTTTAACGGTTGACACTTCCATTATTTCAGTGATTGCTATATCTGTGATTGGCCCAACTAATATGGATTTCACACCCTCGTCATCAATGATTACTGGATTTACTACCCTTATTTTCGCAAGGGTTTTTTCTTTTTTCGCTTCTTTGAGGACTTCATTTACCGTACTGGTTAGTGCGTTAATCTGTTCCTGTGCCTTCTCGCCATTCTATGATGTACGCTTATAGCTAGTAATGTTCTAACATGTCCATTGTCAGTCTCTAGCACCTTTCGCATGAGCGACTGTGGGAACAGGTCCGTCATGTTGGCAGTTTTGTCCGTCATGCGCATAAACTCGGTCAAATTAGTTGAGTGCCTCAGGTAATTGTATTCGTTCCATACTAGTGCGTTGCCGTCCACTACCGGTATGTAATGCGAGTGTGAGTAATCCGTTAATTTGGCTGCCGCTATCCCGAAAGTGAGAAGTATTGTGATTGAAAACTTTATCTAAGGTTGTCCTTATGGACTATCCTTCCATTTATTACGACAGTTGTCCCCAGATCTGCCTCTACTCTCCTCTCCTCACACAGGGGGGTTAATTTGTTCCCTAACCTTCTATTAGTTTTTACCATTACCTTTTCCCCCACTTCAAAGACCCTGTTCTGCCTTGACGAGTTATTTCTATCGAGCTGATCCTGTTATGCTTGTTCAATTTTACCTTTCACTTCCTTTCGGAATTCTTCGGTTGAGGCGTATATAGCCTCAGTAGGCTCTTTATTTGTGACCGAGTGTATTGTTCGGTTGTATTAAATGGYAGCTTGAGTGATGAGGTCCATTGTATCGCTTATTCTTCTTTCAAGTTTAAGACACCTAGCAATTTCTACCAAGGTACTGTGAAACTTCTCTACCTGTCCGTTGGAAGTACTGTGGAGAGGGGGAGCGTTTGCTATATCAATCATATATTGGTTCTTCAACAGATTCACAATGGTGTCCGAGTTGGAGGACGAATCATTATCACAATAAATAGTTTTTGTTCCAGGGAGAAATCAATTAAATGCTTAAATGTTAAAAAATGCTTCTTGTGTGTGGGGAAAATATCTGTGTGTAGCATTTCACCTGCGTATGATGGAATCGGCGTAACGCCGAGTTTGTGCCTTCTAGGGKGTCGATCGTATTTGGCTTTCGTGCATATTTTGCAGTTTGCGACAATTTCGTTTGCCAATTTGGACATTTTCGGAAAATAATAGTCACAGAGGATCTGTTTCACATTTTCCTGCGCAGCTCTATGAGCACGATTGTGTTCAGTAGTGACTATTTCCCTTTGTTCATCCTTGTTCGTAATATCCGATACCTGTGAACTGTCGGCGCGTCAGATTTGAGTTCGCTCTCCAACACATTTATGTTCTGCCGGGAGAGAGCATCTGCGACAGAGTTTTCCTTACCAGGTTTATAATGAATTTTAGCATTATGTTCGTCTATGAATGCCTTCCAAAGTTTTTCTTTGCATTTGGGTTCTTAACAGAAACCGCAAACGTTAGAGGCTGGTGGTCTGTATAGATGTTGATATCCCTTGTTCCGTAGAGATAATTTTGAAGTTTCTCTAAAGCCCAYACTATGGCCAGTAATTCTCTTTCATTTGTTGCATAATGCATTTCCCTGTCCTTCAGCGCTCTTGAAATCATTGTAATGGGTTTACCATTCTGCGAGAGGACTGTGCCACTGCCGTGAGCGGAGGCGTCTGTCGTTAGGTCAAATGGTCTTTTAAAATCTGGATACATTAAGATGACATCTTCAGATGCCAGGATGTTTCTTAATCTTTCGAAGGCATTGCGTTGCGCTTCACTAAAATCAATGGGTACCCTTCTAGACTTGTGTTTACTTACTGAGCCATTTTCACCTTTTAGGATCTCAGTTAGAGGTCTCGCTATGGAGGCGAAATCTTTTACGAAACACCTGTAATAGCTTGCTAGCCCTAGAAAGGATCTGAGGCTGAACAAATCCTTAGGTTCAGGATATTCCTGAACGGCCTTGACGTGTTCGGGGTCAGTTGTTTGTTACTATGAGGGCTATGTTGGCCTCACATAGTTTTTCCAAAACCCAATTTATATGGTTTGACATGTTCCGATTCATTTCCGGAAAAAATTATGACGTCATCGACGTAAACATAGCATGATTTGCACAAATCATATTTCACGATATATTTTCTGACATAATCAATGTTCCCTTAGGGTAGCCATCTTGGCCCAATTCTGTTCTTGTTATTTATTAATGACATATCATCTGTTATTAAGGATTCTAGAGTTTTACTATGTGCTAACTATGAGCAACTTTTTAAATCATTCAYTTCAAATAGACTTAAACAACCTAGTTCCTTGGTGTGTTAGAAATAACATGCCATTGAACCTTGAATAATGTAAAACTATGTGCTTTGCACGTAGATCTGTAGATCATACTTCATACGTAATACAAATYCATAGGTTGCTGCAAGTATGCAGTTTTTGGTCATGAATGGGTCAGTMTGTAGCCCATTTCTCTGATCTGATATTAATTTTATTTTTAAAATTTCCTAGAAGAAATTTCGACATAAACGAACCATATACCACCGTATATGTCATGATGGATTTCTCATTCCAGCACATTTGATCTAATAGAAAAAATTATGACGTCATCGACGTAAACATAGCATGATTTGCCAATTTGTTCGCGTAAGACGTCGTCGATCGCCCTCTGGAAGATGCTTCCAGCATTCTTCAGACCGAATGGCAAACGACAAAACTCATATTTCCCACCGTTAACGGAAAAAGACGTTTTCTCGCGATCCTGCTCGGCGAGGACAATCTGATGGTAGCCTGACTTTAAATCTAAAGTCGTAAAGTACTTGGCTTTCCCTAAGTTTGCCAGTATCATTGAAATATTCGGCATTGCGTACTTATCGGCAATAGTGTGCTCGTTGAGCTTCCTAAAATCAATAACCAGACGTTTGTTTTTGTTGCCTAACTCGTCGTAACCCTTTTTATCTACGAAACAGGTTGGGTTATTGTAAGGGGACCTTGACGGTCTAATGATTTTATTGCGTAGCAATTCTCTTATTTCTCTTTCGACAAAATCTGCTACTCCCATTGGGTGAGGGTACAACTTCGAATAAATAGGCTATCTTTGGTTTGGATCGTGGCCACAACCGAAGTATTAAATGGCAACAGCTCGTTAGAGTCTGCGAATGCCTTAATCMTTTTCAGGATAATTTTTCTAAATTCTGCCTTCACTGAGCTTAATACCTGTATGTCGTTGACATTCGTAAAGTTAACGTTGCTGCACTTATGATATTGCAGATCTTCTGACATGGTACCATAATTTATTTTGCCTCCGTCTAGGTCAATAGTCGCGCCCACCTGCGTTAGCAGGTCAAGGCCTATGATTCCGTTGAACAGTGTTAGACTATCCAAYACAAAGAATGGGGATGTTACCCCGAAAATATTTATCAGGCATTTCTGTTTGATTTTATTGGACCAATGGATAGAGTTCACATTAAACGGGGAGTCTACAGGCTTTACTCTTTTAAGCCCCTTTACGGGCCTGACATAATTTTTTTCCGCCCCCGTGTCAATTAAAAACCTTAGTGTTTTCCCAGCCAACGTCCGCTCAAGGAACGGTAGCCGGGATTGGCCTCTAAAAATTAATAGAGTCATTTTCATAGTCAACCCCATTTTCATTGTCTAGCTCTGCTACTGCAGCTGCGGCAGCAACCTCATACGCTTGGAAACCCTGATCAACATCCGAATGATTCAAATTGTTGATCTTTTGACGCCTAAAATCTATCATACGCTCTGAATTATTCTGTCTCTTATTTCCCTGAACGGGAGCACTGTGAATACCGGCAGCTTGTGCCTGTAGGTATTCCGTTGGGTGCCTAAATTTAAACGAACTAGGATCGACGTCCAYAGGTTCGGGGCCTCTACCATGAAAATCCCTAGCATTTTCGCGTTGCCTAAATGATGAAGCCTTTCCTGCATTATTTCTGACCTGACTCTTGAAGTAATGTGGATTTTTCGCGTGGCACTATTCTATGAATAATTATTTTGCCGCCGAGTTTGGGATTTTTGACCCCCTGACTTTTGAGCTTTCTCTTCGACACTTTTAGCGTAAGATGCCGCGAACATGTACCTATCGTGACTCGACTCGGCCTCGSGGGCTAGTGCCAAAGCACTTGGTATATCCTTTGGTCTAGCTGGGAATACAGTCTGGTGTAGGGGTCTTTTTAAACCCGATACGAACGTGTTTAGGGCATCACATCTAAATTTTTCATTTACGACAGCTGCAGCAGCTGCATCATATGTCATACGTGTTTAATTTATTATGAGATTCAGTTTCCTTTCTATCTCATCATAGTACTGTGACAAGCTCAAATCGCCCTGACGCAAGGTATCTAACTCTTGTTGGAGAATGCCCACTGGAGTTTTGTCAGCGTAGGTGAAATCTAATCGTACCACAATGGCCTTAAAATTTAAAACTTTGTTAAATGAGGCCAGTATATTATTCGCTGAACCCCTAATCTTATTCCAAATAATACCTACTGCCTCATAATGCTTTACGCTGCCTTCATAAGGTTCAAATAATTCGTAGGCGGCCATCGCTGCCTGCCTCCACGAAATGTATTCCTCTTGTGTACCATCAAACTCTGGCAATGACTTAACGAGGTCTAACGTCTGACTATACGATTTTCCCTGCACTATCGCAATTTTCTGGTAGCTTTCTACTCCAGGGGTCGTGACCCTTAATGCACTCAGTTCGTTCCTAACTTCACTAATTCTTTCATCAATAACCTGCCTCCATTAAGTGGTCTGTGCCGCCAATGCGGCAATGTCTTGCGTCCATACCTGTTTCTGTTTCCACTAAGTCTGCTACACGTAACCTGCTAGTATTGTTTATCAATTCCTGCACTGAGTTATCGTAAACCTCTTTATCGTGAGGGCGTGGCTCACTAGACCCTGAACAAACTAACACACACAAGTATTTTTTCATTTAAACATGGCACAATCGTTAACGGCCACCAAAACAATAAAAAAAAAAGATCACTTCACTCTTTATATAATGCTGCTTTTTTAGTTTCACAAATGATGACGATTGGCTGTGCCATTCACTTACATGATTTTTAAATAAATATGGTAATTCCGTTGCTCTGTGGCTGGGTTGTTGATTGTTGAKCGCTAATTTTCCTCTTCGAGCCCCACGTTGGGCACCAATTAAAAATGTATGAATTGAAAATGTATGCTGTGATCAACTTTATTGGCCAGGACGTGTGCTCCGGCTTAAGCTTAACTTAAATCTGACTTAGCCTAAACCCTAACTTAACCATTAAAACCTAAGGAAGCAAATTCAGTAGTCGACGCTGCCGGCATTGACGTCTGCGTCGTGCTGACTCAGCTTCATCCAATTGTTTATCCAATTGGTGATAGTGCAAGCAACGATCGCTGGTCAACTGTTTACGCAATCGATATTGACACTGTTTACGTTACCTGCAAGCTTTAGTGGCGGTCGTTACCCACAAAATTTGCTGATGAGGCAAGATGATGTATTGGCCTCACCACATTCGTACCCAACTGGAAATTGGGCATTATGTGTTAACTTATATGCATAAATGTCTTGAGTATTTCTCACATATATATACCAACCCTTTACAAAACTATTTAACTCATTTCTTAAGCAAGGCATATTTCCATCTATATGGAAAAAGTCATTTTTAATTCTGTTACATAAGAGCGGATTTAGGTCATCCATTGAAAATTATAGGGGAATAGCAAAGTTGTCAGCAATACCTAAACTTTTTGAAGCAATTATAACAGAAGACACAACATTCCGGATTTCTCCGCTCCTTTCTTGTTCTCAGCTCGGTTTTCGTAAAGGGCAATCTACAGTAACCAATTTGCTCGAATTTGTATCACATGTATCAACGGGCTTTAGGGAGAATAAGCATACTGATGTTAATTCAATTCTTTTGAACAAACTTGATCTTGAACCAATAATTCTAGAATTCAACAAATCATATTTCACGATATATTTTCTGACATAATCAATGTTCCCTTAGGGTAGCCATCTTGGCCCAATTCTGTTCTTGTTATTTATGAATGAC
>NW_017537154.1:106268-136237 GCF_001853355.1 Bactrocera latifrons
GTGCTTTGCACGTAGATCTGTAGATCATACTTCATACGTAATACAAATTCATAGGTTGCTGCAAGTATGCAGTTTTTGGTCATGAATGGGTCAGTMTGTAGCCCATTTCTCTGATCTGATATTAATTTTATTTTTAAAATTTCATAGAAGAAATTTCGACATAAACGAACCATATACCACCGTATATGTCATGATGGATTTCTCATTCCAGCACATTTGATCTAATAGACTCACTCCTTACCAAAAAAAAAAAAAAAAACTATTTTATCTACTCTTAACAAGTAACATTTAAAAATAATAAACTTCCTTTCTTCTAATTTTCAATTTTGGCTGTTGAAATTTTTGTTTCTGTAGCTGAGCAGCTTAAGATCGCAGCGCTTAAAACTCTCTTGCCTTTATGACTCGCTAAATTCCCCCTCGCGTCGGTTGGGCGAGAGGAGGGTAATCGTTGGGTATTATTATTATAGTTTTTTTTTAACATACATACTTGTACATACTCTTCCGATTATACATTGAGTGTTCCATTTCAAGCATAATGGTATTATGAGTATATAATTAGCAGACGTGCCAACTTTCTTTCCGTGCCAGAGGCCAAGATTATATCGGTAATGGAGCCCCGACCGTTCTTCTCGGATGTGTTCTGGCTTTCTTTATTCAGTAACACCGAGTCTAACGAAGAAAATGTCTTTAGGAGAGAATTTCCAAGCCTATTTGCACAGATGTCTGCGACCACGTTCCTCGTAATAGATAAAATTTCTCTGACTAGTTCGTCCAGAATTGTATCAAAGTGTCACTGCTATATGCTTGGCGGGATGTGACAGCTATTTTATAGTCTAACAGTGATTCAGATTGGTATGCATGATGCCTCTTGATAGAGTGGACACTTTTTGTTACCTATTTGCTGGTCGGTGTGGTCCCTGCCCTTTTTTTTTACCTAACCTGTACCACTATCGTTCTAGACCTAAGTGACTGCACTATCGCAAACTTTGAAAATTTGTCGATGCAAGTCAGAAAGTACTTTAATCCGGTGGAATTTGCTTGAATATTAAAAATAGTCTTCTAGTATCTGCTTTGTATTCTCTTGTGCCGCTCGATGTGCTCGATTATGCTCGGCCGCAATGATTTCTTGTTGTTCGTTTATATCTGTAATATCATTGACGAACTCCTCTGTATGTCTAAATTCTACGGTTGGAAAGAGATCAACTAATTTATGCTGAACCTGTGCTAAAGTATGCAGATTGCTGTAAATTGCGTTAACCACGCCAACTTTCACGGTCTCCTGTAGGACTTTCACCAAATCGTCCGTTGTTTGATATGAAATGAGGTGTCGTGTTTTTTTTTTTCAAAAATTATGAAAGTTCTTCTCTGCGCTTCTATACCCTCTTCTATAAGGATCTGGTTACGTAAGCAATTTACCGGCTTAACGGTTTTTTCGATTGTATTGGTTGACGACTCTTCACTATGAATTGTTTCAACACTTGCACTACCTAGGGCGTTTATGTGCTGCCTAGATAGTGCGTCTGCAACCAGATTTTCTTTATCCGGTTTGAATATGAGCTTCGCGTTGCACTCATCAATGAAAGCTTTTCATCTCTTAATTTTTGAGTTCGGATTTCTGTCGGAAATCGAAAGGTTAGCGTCTGGTGGTCTGTAAACACTCTAAGGTTGGGAACTCCGTAAAGGTAGTTTCTGAGCGTTTTTAATGCCCATAAAATGGCTAGTAATTCCCGTTCATTGGTCGCGCAATGCTCCTCGCTACTGGAAAAGGTGCGAGAAATCATGGTAATAGGTCCTGCGAAAGGACGGCACCTATGGCGTGTGAGGATGCATCCGTAGTCAAATCGAATGATTTACTAAAATCCGGATAAGTTAATGTTACGTCCTCAGATGCTAAAATTTCCTTTAATATATTAAATTTCTTTTCCTGTTCGTTAGTTAAATGTATTTTGATTGTGACGCAGTAACTCGACCGTATTCACCCCTCTTTATATTCGACAGACGTTTTGCTATCTTGGTGAAAAATAAAACAGCGGTAATACCCCGCCAAGCCCAAAAATGATCTCAGCGCTCTTAAAGTGGTGGCTGAGGGAAATTTCGAATTTTGTCGACCTTTTCAGGACACGTTTTAATTCCTCCTTGCGAAACCAAAATCCTAAGTATTCAACTTCGCTTTTAAAAAATTTGGACTTTTCTACCGAAACTCTCATATTGGCTTCGAATAAACTTCTTAATGTTGCTTCAACATCTTTCAAGTGTTGTTGTTCATCCTTCGAGAGTATAATGACATCRTCCACGTACACGAAACAGTTTTTTGCTATGTGTTCCCTCAACACGTCGTCTATAGCCCTCTGAATCGTTGCAACTACATTAGTATTGTATGGAAGTGCCTCATTGGGATCTGTAAATACCCCATTTCCCATTTACACCGCCAATTACTTTGACGAACGCCTTTTCTAAATGCTTAGGAATTGACTTGACCTGTAGTTGTAAAATAACCTCCTTGCCAAAGTCATGTTTAATCGTGTTTGTCCTTAAGTTTATATTCGCGTGTACCCTGTTCAATAAATCCAGACCAATCACACCATCGAGCGATGTCAAATTGGGTAATATAAAAAATTCTGTTACTACTCCGAAACTTTTAACTTGGCATTTTTGATTGGTAGGGATAACTCCGTGAATTGAGTTGACTGAAAATGGATTCTGGACCGATTGTATTCCTTTTAACTCCGGTAGGGGTTTGATATAACTCTTTGATGCAACAGTATCGACAAGGAGTTTGACTTCCTTCCCCCCTATTGTCCTTGAAATCCAGGGAATGACGGACTTTGCTCTAAAAATTGAGCTCATCATTTTCAATGTTATCGGCAGCTTGTTCTGCTTCTTTATCGTATGTTGCTTCGTTAAGTAAATCAATCAGTCATTTAGATGATTTATTCGTTGTAACTTAGGTCCGGTGTATCGTCCCGAATTGTACGTTTCTGCAAATTTCCCTGCGACCTGCTATTTTGATTCTGGGAAGGACTATCAGATAAGCGTTTATATTGGGATATGAAGGATCTACTTCCATAGGCTTGACGCGCCTTTAACCCGAATAGTTATTATTGGTATAAGATTGCAAATTAACCGAATTCTGTGTGTGACTGGCCTGCCTGGTTTGCTTAGCGACTGAATAATATGGATTTTTATGACCCGCACTGGACTCAGAGTTAAAAGCCTTTTGATTACTGGAGTTCTGAGTATTGCTAGTTTGTTTGTCGTACGAACCTTCATTTGACCTATTCGCAAAATTCGTCGCGTTCGTGAGTCTTCCTTAAACCTGGTATGAATACCCTGAGCGCATCGGCTCTATACTTTTCACTTATGGTGTCCGCCACACCGCATTCGTAGGACATAAAAAGTTTTGTTTGCTAACAGGGTTAGCTTCTATCTCATCGTAGAATTCTAAGCACGACATTGAACCTTGCCTCAGTATGGATAGCTCTTGCTCGATGAGATATATGGGTCGCTTGTCTGCGTAGGTAAAGTCGAGGCGGGAGATTATTGCATTAAAATTCAGTACCGTGTTGAAGGACGAAAGTACTGCGTCGGCTGCACCTCATACCTTATTTCTAAGAATAGTAACCGCTTGGTAGTGACGTTCGCTGCCATCATATCTTTTAAATAACTCGTATGCATGGTGTGCAGCTTCACGCCAGGACACATAGGTGCCCGGGTGACCCAAAAAATCTGGAAGAGATTTTATTGCATCAAGTGTAATTTCACAAGCTATTGCGATTACGATGGCCACCTTTGTGAATTTTTCAATTTTTGGCTTCGTCAGGGCAACCTGGTTCTGAATTGCAACTGTTTTCTTATCGAATTCTAGTTTTTGGGCAGCTAATGCCCTGCCCACCTCTGCTCTAACCAACTCACCTACTTGTTCAGCGTTCATGATTTGTTCTTCTGTATTCTCCAAATTAAGTTTTCTGAACAAGTCCTCTAACTCCCTATTCATCTACTTCCCATAAAAATTTGTAATTCAATTTCACTTTATTTTATTAAAAGTTATTCATTCATTCACAATTCGCAAAAGCTGTATTCTCACTCCCTTATTTCACTTCTTTTTTTTTAAATTAGAACGAGATAAGCACTTCACTCATCTTTCTATCCTTAAAATATCCTTATAATATTGCTGTTTCTCGTTCTAGTCTATCAGGAAGTGGTGCCCAGGTGATTCCCAGGATTATCGCTGGTGATTTCGCTCCATCCGGTGCCCAAGGAAAATTCGTTCCTTGGTGACTTAAATCCTCCTCGTTAACGCTGGAGTGTCCTTTACTGCGTTACACTACTGTGTGTTCGTAAACTTCGAACTTAATTTTCGCGAGTCCTACGTTGGGCGCCAATTAAACGATTTAATTTAAGGTCTTTATTTATTACAGCTGACTGGCTGTTTGTTTGACGTGAGTCCTAAAACTAAACTTTACAATGATTTCTTAGCCCACAACTAACCATCGGCGTCGCGCTGCGCTGCTACCGTTCTGCCACCGCTTTGCCTGTGCGAATTCTATTCTGCTGACATAGCGATTCGATGGAATACTTACAGTCGTTCACCGTGTAAACGCAGCTATGCCGACACAGCGGTTCACATCGAATATCTGGCAGTCGACTGCGTAAACATAATTATGTTGCCTCAGAGGCTCGTGTAAGTTATCGGATTACATTAATGTGAGCGACCTGAGTGAAGGTTGCGTCGACGGATGTGTCGTCGATTAAACGGTCATCATGACAGTTAATTCAGGATAACTTATATAAAGAAGCTGTGCCCAAATTCAAACAAGCAAAACTCCCTTTGGAAAGCCCAAAAGTGCATGAACTGACTCCAACATGCCTATACGAGACTTGGGTGGAAAGTGGGCTCAAAGTGACGAGGAAAATGCAAATTTTTTTGCAAATCACCTAGAAAAGGCTCTCTTTGCTCTTCAATGCAATTCTTAGTTTCGGATATTATCCAATTTCATGGAAAAAGTCGCAGATTATCTTGATAGATAACCTGGGAAAGACTTAACACAGCCGTTTTCATACAGGCCAATCAGTTTTCTACCCTGTCTTTCAAAACTATTTGAAAAAGTATTACTATCAAAGATGTCTCCTCTCTAAATACGAAAATTTATGGTAAAAGTGGAAGATTTCATATCTGATGAACGACGGATGAGGCTGGTGTAACACAGGGCAGTGTTTTAGGCCCAACTCTATAATCATATATACAGTAGACCTTCCAAAAGCTAACAATGTATTGACTTCAATCTTTGCGGATGACAAATCTTTAGTGAGCCATAACAAATGCTACATTTTAGCATCAAGAACCCACTTCTCTTACTCTCTATAGATGGCAGCACTGTGTGAAAATCAATTGGGCGCCATTGATTCAACCAGCGATTGGTTTCGAAATATCGATACTTTCTATATTGGAGACTCTTCGAGAATTGATAAAATTAGAAATACGCYACAGAATAAAATTGCATTCGTTACTTGGTACTCTCGATAATCGTACTTAATGTGAATATTCAAAACAAATAACCCTGGTCGGTCCAACACCGGTGTGTTCATAGTTCTTTTATGTCAGCTTCTTTCTGCAAATAAATTTAATCCAAAGTTTTAAGGGAGAAGTAATAATGAATGATAAAAGTTTCTTTTATGTTTTCCTGATTTTTGCCGATTATCGTTCAGATTCGTATATCAAGAATATTGATAATTCGAAAACGATCAGTAAATAGTTCAATAGTACACATTCGAATTTACAACAGTGGTGCCATAATATCGTGCATAGTCTTTAGTGACTGGTAATTGGCACCACATAATTGAAAATTCATTAGTGTTTTTATTTAGATCAATAGTAGGACCTTTGTACCATGGATAATATGATACGAGACTCTTTAATTCGAGAGAGAGCTGTCAAAACTCGCATTTTTTATAACATTTATCAATGATGCCACTGTTGAAAAATATTAGAATAGGTATTTAATAAATTATACAAATCACTAAATTAAACACTTTGAAAATGCATGCATATATGAACACTAAAATGCAAAATCATTAATTAATTTACATAAACATTTATTTTGCCAAAATATGTTCGCACAGTTCAACGAAATTTAATTTCACACTAATTTCGTCAGGTAATTATAGGGGCCTACTTCTGGCATCCCGTCTTTTCTGAAATGAAATGTCAGAAATTCCCTGATCTCCATCATTGTCAAATAATCAGGGAACGCGTTTGAGAGATAAAGAGAGCCAATGCTAAAGTCTCGTATCATATTATCCATGCTTTGTACATCATTGTAATACAATTAAAAAATTTTGTAGACCCTTCATTATTTTTTAATTAATTAAACAAAATAATGATGGGAAGTTAACACCCTACCCCACTAATTTTTATTTGTAGACCGAAATAATATTAACCAATGGAAAGCAAATCGTTTGTAGATAATAAATACCTTGGTTTCATTCTTTTATACGTAGTTATTCATTAGATTTTAATTAATTTAAAAAAAGGTCTATGGTGAATGAGTTATTATTGATAATTAAAATCAATAACTATATAATAAGTGATTTGTTAACGGTCGAATTTTGAATTGAGCATATTTACAAAGTGGCGACTTTTTATTTTTTATTACCAATTTTTCGACTAAATTTTCTTTTAGGCTACATCAAAAATAGCACCTCATGCTAAAGTAGCTGTTGAGGATGTCGTAGCAGTTATTAAAAAGCATATCAACCATTTTACAGAGAGAAGTAATTTTCCAATTTCTTCGCATATAATATGGAAAACCATGAGCAAGGAGTTGAAAAATAAATGGACACCACATAATGTATATGTGAATGTCATTAACAATGGGAGAAAGATACTTGCTATTGCCTGTGATGAATTGGGAATTCCTTTTCGTGAAGAGGTGAAAAATGTTTCACTTCACAAATCAACGTTCGAAGACTCAGTGACTGATCGCTTTTATAAGTCGTTTGAACTGCATGAGGAAAGTGCGGATTTAGACGAATTCAAAGTGCTTGTCACTGCAGCTGAATGGATGAGCATACAAGGAGATGAAAAAACTTATAATGATGGACGTACTTATACTACTTTCCGTTCATGGATCAGATATCGTTAAAAATATTACTCTTTAAATATTWATGCAAATTTAAACTCACTTATGATCTATTAAATTATAAATGAAAAGTTTGTTATTTCATTTTTTTCATTATTTTCAATGGAAAATAAGATTCTTAAAAGTAAAATCATTTCGATAATGAGAAATAGGGCATCCACATTTAAATTGAACTTTGAGTGGAAACTCATCATTGGGGATTTTTCCTTAATATTAAAATCAATGAGTATAATATGAAATTTGCAAAAGCGAGTCCAATGCGTTACGTACCAGCAAAATTTAATTAAGATTCAGGAGACGATTTTAATGAATGCCAATTCTACTATCAGAATAATAATAAAAAAATCTCCATCATTCATTGAAACAATTACATAATTGTGGAAAATGATTTGTATCGCATTATTAATTGAATGAAAAAAAAGTAAAAATTTCCATCAATTATTGGCACAAATATGAAGAATTTTTGTTTGTTCCATTATCTTCCATTAACCATTCATTTGAAAATGAAAAAAAAATTGATTGTAGACATTATATATCATAATTAATGATTGGAATTATTTATTTCCTGACCTCCCTTAGGTACATGGACAGATGAACTTTTCGATATCATTCACGTCAATCGAGCAAAGCTACCCATTATCTGATCGTCACTGTGCTAGCAAACAATGCAATAATCCTTTATATTGTTATCTGGACGAAGAACCCGAAGAAGGATTATAATTATAATTATTAGGACACAAAATACTCTCAGTCTAAACATGAGGACGTATAGCGGTAATTACGCGGTGAACGTCGAAAGAAGATGGGAGAAGAGGCGTTTTACAAAGGCTGCCGGAATTATATGAAAGTACAAATGAAGGAAAGAACTAAATTTGGCGGTCGTCTGCCTCCTCAAGTTCCGAAAGCAGAAGCTGTTCGCCAGGCAAAAAAAGAATTTTCCAATAATTTATACGAAATTGAAGCCGGCAAAAAAAAACGTTGTGGAGAATTTAGAAATGATGAGATATGGGAAATACCAACGGTCCATCCACAATGTCATTTCAAATAAATTTTTGGTCATCTTCAGCACACATCAACAGCTCATGCATATAAACAATATCGTAAAATAACGAGGGGTTATTCTTCAGTATCCTTGTTCGGAAAATAGAACGGCCAAATAAGACTTTGTCAGGACACATATTTTTGTATTCAATTGTAATCCACTATGACGGCGTAATTGTGTCTGTACATGATATGCAGACTGAATCTCAAGACACAAGGATAATTCGGAAGTTTATTTAAGATTGGCAGGACAATGGAGCTTTGAAACCAAAGCAAGTAGTTTGTGACTCGTCCCGGGCATTAATGAACGGATTAAGCTTAGGATTTAATTTTCAAACTGTGAAAACTTACAATGAAACTTGTTTTCTACTAGCCAGTGAACATGAAGAATTCAAACATCGTCTGGACATATATGTTCAGCTGAATGAGGAAAATTATAGTACAGGACCCATCAAAGCTGATTCATCACAGAAAGAATTCCATTATGTTACCCCAGTTGAGGGCCCTCACACAAATTCTCGAGACAACTGGAGGAATAAAGAAAAATCTCCACTGTATTCTATCGTTACTAAAAACTTTTATACAGATGTTTTTAAAGAAAAAAATCTGATGATCGTGAAGTAAAGCTACATCATGACGGTGACTTTCAAAGTGCAATTGCAATTAAGGGGGATGTGATACATGTCCGAAAAAATTCTTGTCTTGATTCGATACTAATGAGATATTAATGAGATATGCCACTACCGAAAATGACACATTAAAATTAATTGCTCAGCTACTTGATAATGAAAATCTGCAATCAACAAATGAGCACCGAGTTCTTGTCTCACCCTCTTTCATTGAGACACAAATTTATCATATCAGCCCCAGAATCGATTTAGAAATATCGACAATTGATTTAACTACTACTAGTGAACCCAGTGAACAGAAGCTGCATAACTGTAATATTTGCGGAGAATACGTTGAAAATATCGCAGTACTGTATCCCAATTTCTTCAACCGCTCCCAAAAATGCATTGACTTGCAGAAAGCTCTACATTTCTATACATACTTGAAGAAAGTTCGACGTATAAAGGACTAATGTCCAGGAAAATGTGTAGGGACCACTTCGTCGAATTTTCATCTCTTCATTGACATCTCTCAATCTTCATTGTGTCTGATCGACTAAACACCTACAGTGATATGCCGGGAATTCAATTACAAGTAGAGTATATAAATTTACTAACGCAACTCAGTCTTATCAGTTACGTTTTATTTTACATTGTTTCATTCCGCCTCTCATACAATTCGTTCCTAATTAACAAACAATAATATTCTAACAATTCTTTCCCAACAGATTATCTGAAATAATTAGTCCGGAGATCGATATGTTGCCTGCTGTTCAGCGCTACAAAATTGGTTATAATAATACCCAACGATTATTGTACGATGGTTATCACAAAGTAACTAAAACAATAGTTGGCTGTGAAAAAATTCGTCCTTCCGGACTTATTTACGTACTGCAAGATTAAACCAAAACCTTAGTTTAATAATCTTAGTTGAAGACGGTTAGTTGATGTTAACCCTTATAGCTATGTGAGATGGTTTAACTCCTGTTAACCATTATTAGAGTCAGACAGGACGTATTCAAAATTGTCAAAGGAAAATGTAAAAAAATCACAATCACTTTAAAATGCATCTTCTTTATGGATAGTTTTTAAAACAACCAAGTTGAAATTATCGAAAAATAATTGGTTTAAATAGGAAATAAAAAATACAAGTGTTCCAATCCAAAATTAAATTGTCTTTCGTAATGGAATATACCAAAATTTTAAAGTTGGTGTTAAACAATTAGCTTTGTACCCACATTAGTGATGCCCGTTAAAATAACTGAATGAAAAGTCACTTATAAAAAGTAATTAACGATCGCACGTAATTAAAGAGAAATAAATGCAAAATCAAGCGAATGTCAAATCAGAATGAAATATCAAATTTTAAGACGTTCAAATATCTCGTTTTTAGAATCTCCTTTACATTACATAGCTAACTTTTTTATAACTGAGTGAAATAAGACATCAAATATTCAGGTTGTTTACAAAGTCAACATTAAACCCCGAATATCTGCGTGAAAGTTCAAGGCGGTTTATTTATACATTTTTATAAATAATGTTACATTCCGATACACATTTGCTTGTCCCTAAATCTATTCTTTCCTAATTACATGAGAGTGTAGCTAGTTAGTACGACGAAAAATCGGGGGTATATGGCAACTCTAATATACTCCGCGGGGAATTCACAAATCGTATTCAAAAGAAAAAATTTATAAATTTATTTATAGAAAAAAGAATGATGACAATAAAACGGAATTCATATTTACTCGAGCCTGCCTTTCCTGTGTATCCACGCGAAATTAAATTTCAACGTCCACATTCTGTGAGATAAATTATCCATTGGTCACACTTCAAAATGCCTACCGTTAACAAATCACTTATTATATAGTTATTTATTTTAATTATCTGTATTCAAAACTCGAAAGCGAAAACCAGCCTGATAAACCTCAATAATAACTTATTCACCATAGACATTTTTTTAAAAGCCTTTCCGTAATTGTTTTGTTTTGGTTTTTCATGTTTTTTATCATAAAATAAACAGCGCCAGTGTCACGGATAAAAAACATCAATAAGAATGTATAAATGAGTGATTGAAATTATATATTTGACATCATAAAAAAGTGTTAGTGAATGATGGATGCTTACAATTTTTTCATGTTCTTAATGTAAAATTAAAAATAAGAATTTTAAGATTCTCCCCTCAAAATTACTCTGCAATAAAAAAAGTTTTAGTTATAAAAATAAAACACAAATCTGAAAGCTTTTCTTTGTTAATGTTTCTCCTTGGTTTTCTTCGATAGATATATTTAAACATTTTTGGTAATTTAAATAATTACCAAAAAAGAGTTTACATTTTTAAACGCCAAAATTAAACACGAAATTGCGCTTTTGTCGGCTTCTATTTCTTTTATTCTACATAAATTGTTTATTAGCTTTTGCTCTTTTAACAAGTTTTTATTTCGATATGATTGATTAACGGTACCTTTTCTTAATATAAAATCCATGTTAGCATAATTATATTATCCATTGTTAAAAATTGTAGCCGCCAACTTTGCATATTAGGTACAAACTACCTTAGTTTTAAACTATAATATAAATGCTTTAACAAATATAAACAGAAAATCAATTAACTCTTTCTATTTAGTATAGAAAATTGAGAGTTTCAGAGAAATGATGTCCAGCTTGAACATTTTTCTCCGAAACTCGCAAATTTCTAAAGTTCTTAAATGATGAAAATTTATATTATATTATTTATATTATAATTACTAAAAAATTTTAAAAAATAGAAATAAACTTAGTATTATTATGAATAAATATGTAAATTTCCAAAATTTCAATTATTTTAGTTATAACGAAAAATGTAACCGATAAGRTAGGCAGTGGTAACCAATGAATAACAAACAACCTAAAGTGATGATTCGGTGGAGGAGCACGGTGTGGCTCGTTCCGTTGTTGTGGTTGGCCGTAAGGAAACGGACGGCGCAAATGATTCCATAAAATATTGAATAAAAAACAAAAGGTTTCTTATAATACATGTAACTTTATTATAACAAATTGCACAAACACTTACCACGTCTGTATCGCTAAGCGGTCGCAAAAAGAGAGAGCGCGCAACTTTTTTAATTAGTGTTTAGTTGCGCGCGAATTGAAACTTCGAAAAAGAGGAAAAGAAAAGATTTCTCTGCCGATACAGACGTGGCAAAAGAAATTGGCGGGGCGGCGTCAATATTCTCCCCGCCTTGCAGTATTACTGCAAATGCAAATGCTCCTGCACTTCCTCTTCCACGTCTTCTTTGCAGATGGGGTGGCCGATGAGACGAATCGAGTTTGGTTCGGTCCGGGAAATGCCGCTGAGATGAATCGAGTCTCAGTCGGTCATTGATATGCCGTCAATTTGCATCCAAATCAAGGTTGGTATCCGACCTTCACCATCAGCTGACTTAATCTTGGGTTGAGTACCCAACTCGCCTTTGAGGTTTGATACTCYCTCTAGCGTTTTAACCCGTTTGGTTAGAAACTTGTCTAACTCAACCCATTTTGGGATCTCTGAATCCGAACCCACAGGTTGTTCCCAAACCGACATTGTAAAGTCCGGTAGTCGGATAGAACACAAATACGTAAATATGGCATCTCAGCTATCTACATTGATGCCATGTATTTGTAAAGCTGTAATGCAGATATTAATCCCCCGCTGTAAATTTGTGAGTTCGGGCTCAGATTCTGTTGAAATATGCGGAAGCTTGAACACTAAATTTAATTTTGTATTGATAAGCACTCGCTTATTTTCATATCTGCACAACAAATTATGCCAAGCCAATGCGAATCCGTCATTTGTCAGAGGCGCTTTCGAAACGATAGCTTTCGCCTCAAGACGTGTGTTTTGATTCAGATGGAATAACTTCTCCACTGGAGATAGCCTTGGGTTATTCCCATAAATTGCGGCAAATAAATCCCTAAATGAGGGCCATTGTAAAACATCGCAATGAAATATTTCGGTATCACATGGCGGTAAGTTGATGGAGTACCTCACGGGTTCTACAGTTTGTTGAAACCGTTCAGGTTGGATCACTGTTGAATTTGAAGTTGGGCTTTGGTTGAACGCCGTGAGGTTGCTATTTAGTGGACGAATACGCGGAATACCTGCTGGATTTTGCGACTAACCCCAAATAACTATGATAACTCTGGATAAAAGTATTTCTTGTTGTACGCCCATCAAGGCCGCGCAACACACTTAAGCGTGGTAACAGCTTGTATAGTTAATATATCACGCACAAACTACAAATTAGTAGTGCGTTGTTTCTTAGTGAAGCGTGAGTTTTTGAAAGCTCAAAAAAAAAATAAATTTAGTAAACTATTTTCTCAAAGTTTTTTTTCCAAATTTAATTTGAATGTGCTGAAATGCAAATAAAAATTCACCAGCACTTATTTGATTTATCAACTAATCACTTTCAYTTTGTTCACGGGGATATTTTCGAATTTAACACTACACTATTTTGTTTGTTGCAATCCTTCTGGCACGGCTGCTGCGCTGCTTGCCTTTGCTGCTCGGTTCGTCGCTCACTTCACTTTTCTCATTTTGTATTTTTTTTTTTTTTGTTTTTTGTTTGCACTCGCGAAACTGCAGCTACGTTATTGCTGCTTGCCTTTATTGCTATTCGAGCAATATATAGAAAGGCAGAGTTGAGCGACTAGACTCAAATTAACCACAAGAAAAAACCAAAAAAAAAAAAAACCGAGAGAGATTGTTGACGCTCGAGACGATGTTTGTGCGTCTAAGAAATTTATAATTTTTTTTCGAATAACAGTGTGTGGTTTTTTTTTTTTTTTGCAAATTGAAATAATCAGTGCATTTGCCAGGTGTATTTATTGTTGAAAAATGAAGTACATTGCTACCTGCAGTGGGCTTTGATTTTGTAGATAGAGTGCCAAAAATAAGTTTTGGTCTCCACTTCACACAGCGCAATGGGTTTTGTTCATAACGTTGCGCGCTAATTAAAACTTCGAAAAAGAGGAAAAGAAAAGGTTGCTCTGCCGATACAGACGTGGCAAAATTAATTGGGCGGGGGCGGCGTCAACACACAGCATGTGGCAATGCACCAGTTTTCTGTAAAACATAGGTAACCATAGCAATAACTACACAAACTATTTTCAGTAACAGAAAAAATCTCATACCAACATTTAGAGAGAGAAGAAAAATATTTCTTTTTCCCGAGGCTAGATTTTCCTATCGGATAAAGAATGCAGTAATTACTTATAGTCTATCAGTAACCAGTTAGCTAACTTTTAGCCATCTTGTAGCGTAACTTATAAAAACTGGACAGTAAAACTATTACTTTTTTTTATTTTTGTGAACAATTCCAAGAAATGAGCAGTTTCCCGGTAGTAGTAGTTTCGGTCATGTCGTCCTAATGGACGAAAATACTCTCTGAAACTATTCGACGCAGTACTCACAGGGAGAAGCAGAGGAAGTCGAAGACCTTCGCTCCGTTGAAAAGACCAGGTGGAGAAGGGCCTGGCTTCGGTTGGAATCTCCAATTGGCGCTACCTTGAGAAAGAAAAGGAAATTGCAAAAGTCTAAAATTAATATAAATAATTAAAAAAATTTTGTTTGTATTTGTTAAGGTACCCACAAAATATTTTAAAATAAATATACTCCAGCTGGCACTCACCTAATTGAATATTAAAATTTCTTTTAATTTAGATGGTACCGTTGTAAACACAACTAGGTCGTTTGAATAAGGAAATGTCGAATGAATGTTTGGTACACAATAGTCGTTAATCTTGCTTTGAAATAGGTAAAGTCCAGCACCGTCTTRTTCTTCTTCTTCAATTGTTTACTTAGTCCGAAGTAGCACCTGTTAGCAATACATACTCTGTGTTGGATTTCAAGGATGGCATTGATGTTGGKGTTGATGCTGGTTCTAAAATACACGAAAATATCTACGTTACACACGTTATAAGGCCAATGATAGCAAAATCATCGGCGTACGCCAGCAGCTGTACACTTTTATAGAAGATGGTACCTTCTCGGTTTAGTTTTGCAGCTCGTTGGTTGAAGAATTCACAGGAAATGGAGTCGCCTTATCTGAAAGGCATCTTCTTTTCGTGCTGTCGAAAGCAGCTTTGTAATCTGCGAAGAGGTGGAGCGTGTCGATTCTCTTTTCGCGGGTAGTTTCCAAGATTTTTCGCATGGTTAATATCTAGTCAATTGTTGTTATTTTTCCAGGCCTAAAGCCACACTGATAAGGTACAATCCGTTTATTGACGGTGGGCTTTCATTTTATACACAGTACGCTCGATAGAGGTGTTTAGAAGGTTTATCCCATGGTAGTTGGCGCAGATTGTAGGGTCTGATTGAGTGCTCTCAGAGAGCAGGAGCGGAAGTCGAGTAGAAAATCGTTCGAATTGTAGTTGGTAGAACGTTGCTCTCTAGYAGGCTGGTAGATCACTTCTTTTTAAGCGCGTTTGACTGCAGGAATTAATTAAGGCATTAGCCAATGCGTTTATATGTTCAAGAAGTTTAAAAATATATCTCATTCTGCTGTCCTCAATCTCCTTCTTTACTATAAGAATATCAAGATCGTTAAGAATGTTTTTAATACGCATGTACCATGGTCAACACGTGCTTTTTCTAAGCATTGATTGCACAGGTTGTACCCCAGAATTGCATGCCATAGATTCCAAATTCGTTTTATGATTGCATTGTATAAAGGAACTTTGTAGTTTAGGCTTAGTTTAGAATTTTTGTTTAAAAGCCCATTTAAATGTGCTGCTCTTAACTTCATGCATATTATTTTACTCGCTATATGTTTCCGCCACGTGAGCCTTCGATCCAGATGAATCCCTAGATTTGTTTGTTTACTTTAACTATCCGGCACATTTATGGTCTTAGCGAGAATGGGATATTCTTGCGTTTTTGCTCGTTAATATTTGTATAATACGCCAGTTTACTTCCCATTTTTCGAAAAAAGGTAAGTACTGCTCTAATGCTCTTGATCTTTACTAGAACTGTGTCATCCGCGAAAGTGGATATCAATACGTTAATAGCTGTTGGAATGTCTGCTCTATATATTAGTATGCAAGTCTTGCGGTATTTTCGCTAGTTGGCGCTGAGAGCGCGTAGTTCTAGTTTTATTGGTCGCATCGGGTCATGCTATACCTTTTTGGAAAGCTCATTTCACGCTCTAACACGTGTTTGATTGATTGTCGTTTCTTTCAAGTCGTTCGTGAGTTATAGCGTCGCAAATATGGAGCAAAATAAAGACAAAATACGGCATATTTTACAGTACTATTACGATAAAGTCAAAAATGCATCTCAAGCCGCCAATATAATTTGTGCAGTTTATGGACCCGATACAGTTTCCATATCCACAGCACAACGATGGTTTATTATTTTTTTTTATAAATAATTGAAAATTAATAAACTAATTAATAAAAAACCGCACAACCTAATATTATGTAAAGAGTTGGGCCTAGCACATCACCCTGAAGTAAATCAGCCCTTTTTACTCGTTCTTCTGATATGAAATCTGCTACTTTATCTGTACATTTCCTTTTTCTTAAATATGATTTCAAAGTTTTATGCAATTCGTAATGTAAAAATGTGTAATTTTCATAAAAGAGCCTTCATGCGAGACCTTATTGAATCTAAAAAAATAGCTGAACAGTACTCCCTGGGCTCGAATGCTTTACTGATTTCGTTTGTAATTCTATTTACATGCTCTACAGTGCCATGTTTAACACGAAAACTGAATTGATGCGTTGGTATTATATTAATTTCGTAGAGGCAAGGAATCATCTTTGGTAGTCACACTTTTTCAAATATTTTAGAAATACAGGGTAAGAGTCTTATTGGTCTGTAGGGAGAAAGATGTGTGTCTTTCCCAGGTTTATATATCATTAAAGAGCAAGGAGAGCTCCGTTATAACAATATTTGGTAACTCAATTAGCATTTTTGGAGTAATATTATGTCCTGAAGCCTTTTTCGGATTTAGTTCTTTTATGATTCTAGTAACTTCAGAAGAAGAAGTCCAAATAGACACAGGCGGCTCCTTAGCGGTACTGGGCAACGTTATCAACTTAAAGTTGTTCTTTGGGCAATAAAGATGAAATACCTTTTCTAGGTGATTTGCAAAGCAATTTGCCGATCCCTTATCACTGCGAGCCCAATTATCATTAAACGTCTTAGAGGCATGTTGGAATCTACTGGTGGCTTAAAAGACTTTTGGGCTTTACAAAGATAGTTTTGCTTGCTAGGATTTGGACGTAGTTTCTTTATACTGTCTAATTTTCAGTTTACCGTTCTTCCTCGTATTTAAACGCTTTTATTAACTTACAGATTTCAGTTGAAGCAGAGTGGAATGGGAGCGACTTAACTGCCATTCGCGTCTAGCTCGCCTTTTCTCATTTACAAGTGGTTGTATTTCATTATTAGTGATATTTCTAAAGCCAACTGGTTTATCGTTTCTTTTTGGTGTTACCAATACAGCTGCACTGGTTATTACATAATTAAATTCTCTTATATTTTTATAAATATCTCTTACTGTGTTTATCAATATTGATGTGGCTGCTGATATATTTTCAATACTTCACCCAGATAGTTTTATAAGATGTTGGAGAAAATTTTGGCTCAAATATCATCGGCTGTTCGTATAACTATATTAGTACAGGTGAATGATCAGATGATCAGTTTTTACATGTGTCAGGTATCTAAGCGATCTATCTACAGTTTTGACTACAGCAAAATCTATTAAGTCTAGTATTTTTTTTTCTTTCACAGTGTACTAGCCGGCTTACCAGGATATATTACGTCCAGCTTATTATGCTTATTCATAATAGTGTAGTACAGCTGCTGTCCTTTCGGATTAATATTATATGACGTGAGCCCGACTAGAAATCTTTGACATAGTGTTCCAAAAAAGTGTAGTAAATTCTACAAGGACTAATTTTCCAAAGAACAACTTTTAGCTGTCAATCTTTACCAACACAGCTAACGAGTCGCTCTAATCTTTTAAGGCCCACCTTCTGAAATTACTGGAATCATAAAATAACTTAATCTCCAAAAGCCGCTCGGACATGATAATACATATTACCCCAACAATTAAGTTACTACTTATTGCTGTAGAGGTGGTCTCTTTGATCTTCAGTGCAATTCTTAGTTTCGGATACTATATAATTTCATAGAAAAAGTCACATATTATCTTGATAGMTGAACCTGCGAAAAACTTAACACCGCCGTCTTCATACCGACCAATCAGTCTCCTACCCTGTCTTTCTAAAGTATGTATTTGAAAAAGTATTACTATCAAAGATGTCTCCTTTCCTCCATGAAAATAATACAATACAAATGCATAAGTTTGGATTTCGTGTGAAAAATGGCACAATGGAACAAGTAAATAAAACTACAACGAAATAAGGAAAGGATTTAAACAAAGAGATTACTGTTAAGCTATATTCAAGATGTAGCTCAGGCGACAGATAAGGGCTGGTGTACCACAGGGCAGTGTTTGAGGCCCAACTCTATACATCATATATACAGCAGATCTTCCTACTGCTAACAATATAAAAACTTCAACTTTTGCAGATGACACAGCTATAGTGAGCCGTAACAACTGCCACATTCTGGCATCAAGAATATTAGCGGATCATTTAAGTTCTGTCGAAGAATGGCTAGCGAATAATCGTATAAATTTGAATGAGCAGAAGTGTAAGGATGTTACATTTTCGCTTAGACCAACAATGTGCCCGGCAGTGAAAATAAACAATATTTTAGTAACCCAAGTGAACTAAGTAACATATCTTGGTATTCACTTAGATAGAAGGCTTATGAAAACACATCCTAGTAAAATAACATGTATGGTGATTAGAGCTGCAAATTTAAATTTGCTTTTAAACAAAAACTCTAAACTTAGCCTAGACAATAAAGAGCTTTTATATAACGCGGTCATAAAACTGATTTGGATGTATGGCATTCAACTGTGGGGTACGAGATGTGCAACTAATATTGATATAATAATAAATAAAGGTTCCAATCGAAAATACTTAGAACCATTAGGTGTTCACCGTGGTACATGCCTAACGAAAATATGCATAAAGACCTTGGTATTCCTATGGTAAAGAAAGAAGTAGAAGATAGCAGAATAAAATGTACATATATCCAAACTCCGAGATCACCTAAACACTTTGGCTAATGCTTTGGTAGATTCCTGCGATCAAACAAGTCTTAAAAGAAGAGACGTGCCTGCGTATTAAAGAGCAACGTATCAGCTCAATCACTTGAGCCTGTCTAGTTTTTAAATAGATTTAAGATTTTTATAAATTTTTGTTAGGCATAAAAAAAGTAGATCCAATAAATAAAATAATATGGAAAAAAAGTGTTCACTTAATTGGCTAACCAAATTCACCTAAAGCAAATATTGTAGTATACTATATAAGCTGAACAGTGTAACTAACATAAATTTTAGCTTATTATATTACTTAATGAAAATAATATAGAAGTTACGTTTTTGGCAGAAACTCATCTTACAAATAAAAACAACTTCTTTATACCGTAATTCAGAATCTATGTTACAAATCAACCAGATGAAAACGCACATGGTGGAATAGCAGTGTTGGTTGAAATACGATTAAATCACCCCGCATTAGAAACTCACGCTACAGCGCAGTCAAAACTACAACAATATCTATAAAAAAATCGATGCGGGGACTCCAACTTGACAGCTATATAGTGCCCACCTACGTTTAAAACTACCGACAAAAAATTTAAGGAGTTTTTTGGAACGCTAGATCATAGAGTTCTAGCAGTTTACAATGCAAAACACATATATTGTGGCTCACGACTAATTAATCCAAAAGGACGACAGCTGTATCAAACTGTTATAAATAGTCACAATAACTTTGAAATAATATCTGCTGGTTAGCCGACGTAGTGATCGTAACAAAATACTAGATTTAATTGATTATGCTGTAATCAAAAATATAGATAAATCGCACACAACAGCTGATTCATGTACTGSCCTATCTTCTGATCGCTCTCCTGTACTAATAATGATATGTAACAACCCATATTCGTTGATCCAAAAGAGGGTCTTACCTCTTATAAAACGAATTGGCTAAACTATAAAAAAAACGTAATGGTATTAGTGTGGAGGAAAAAATACATTAAATACAGTAAGAGGTATTGACGCAGAAATAATAGAACTCAATGACATTATAACTAGCTCAGCTGTCTTATCAACACCAAACAAAAACTATAAGCCGCTTCGTCTCAGAAAAATCACTAACAGAGAAATAGAAAAGCTTGTAAAAACAAACTAACTTGCCTCAGTCCCTGTGCCGTCCATCGCATTTCTTGGACGGGAGTGATGTCATCTTTTATTTTGACGAGAAGATCACCCATCTGGTTAGCGGCACCTTTCACATTAAGGGATGGGATATTACAGGTGTATGTCCACAAATCGTAGTCCTTCATTATTTGCCATGGTCGTCAGCAAAGAAGGAGTCTCTCATACGAGGCTGTTTAAACATTTTAATTGGGGGCATTTTTCACGTGACGAGTCCCATACTCGGCGCATAACACTGTGCAGGGCATGATTCGCCTTCTCACTAGCTCAGCTTTAAAGGGATTTTTTTTTCTGCCCAGAGGATGATTGGTCTAGTACCGGTATCGTTTCTCTCTACTCCCATGTGGTTGGTGATCAGAGAACTTTCCTGACTTGAGTGAATTTTAACACCTGACTCCATCCTCCAGCAACGCCAGTATTGAAAAACTCGTCCGCGACTTTAATGATTACATATGCATACGTGTGAAATAATAATACGAAATTTAAGTATAAACAAATTGTTGTCACTCCCACTTTTTTGTAAATATCATAAAGTTTTGTCTTATCAACATCAGGCAAATCGCTCACTTCACTTCACTTTACTTATTCCGCCAACAGACTCGTCGCAATGCCCGGACTATTTGTGCCATTCATACCCATTAATGTCTTAAAAGCCTCCGCGTTGGTGACCTAAAGGCAAGCATTTGAAAATATGTTACAACAATATTCAGGAACATTACACTTACAGCAGCTAATTGCTCGTCCGCAAATGCTACATATACAAAAAGTTGGTCTACTTGTTGTTCACCCAACATTTTATGATATATTTTATTTGTTCTGGATTGAAGTGACTGTAAAAACTGTTCTTTCTTTATACATTGCCATTAAACGAACAACTAGAATAGCGCAGCTGTTGCTACCAAGGTGTTGATGAATCGTATTAGGGCAAAGCCACTACCAATGCATTGTTATTGGCCAAGCGACGCACATTTTATATAACTGCATACATCAGAAGTTCTATCTGCAATTAGAATAAATTCAATAAATTTTAGGAGCAACATAATCAATTACTTACATATACAAACAATGTTACATTATTTGACGACACACCAGCACCATTTTGCCAAGGTGCCTTATGCGTACTGTGAACGCTTATCACCAATCAACCATTCGAATTCCCATTTTTTGGTTATCACTATTTTCGAATTTAAAACAATAAAAAAAAAAAAGCATTAAATACCCTTTGTAACACCAGGTACACAAAACCGCAATCAATAATAATGGTACTGTTCATCTCTTTGCATACATTTTTTCACTTACACTAATTGTTATAACATACGGACATGGAGTCCGAATCCATTAACTGCACCTTTAAGTTTTTCTTATAGAACTAGCTTCTATTACTATTGGGGGCAGAATTGCGTTGGTCGCAATTGTATAATGACTGCTAGTGAAAAGAATTGCCGAGGAAATGTGTGTGGCTACATAAAATTTCAATAATATATCAAATATATTTAATACTTCCGCGTTTCATTGCCGGCAATTTTTAACGGATTCATTGTCAATATGTGCATCTCGTTCTTACACATTAACCAATTTCGTATGATAAATGTTGCTACTCTTACAATATTGTTCTCCATTTCAAAACAAAAAGTTACCCATGGATATGTACATATTAGTATAACAGGTGAAGCTTTACAAATACATGATCTTTTTCATATCCTCCACTTAACTTATGACCTGAAAAAATAAAATGGCTATATCATGAAAACTAGAGCTGATAGAGACAAACTGACAGTTGTTAAATTCAAAGAAGCAAATTGAGTGTTGGCCTGTGTAATTAATTAATAAGTTTTACTCTCAAATTCACTGACCTTATACTTAACCTTATATAGTAAATCAAAATATAAAAATATTTTAGGAAAACATTGAAAACTTTGTATTTATAAACAGCTCCAATAGTTTCAGAAAAATAAAAACGAACAACTTTGTGTCTCAAAAATGACGTCAAAACGTGCATCTTCTAGACGATCTCTAAGTACTGATTTTCGCATCCTTATTGGAGTTATTGCGGATTTGGTAAATAATTAAATAATTAATTGTTGATTAAAGTTTGCAGAGTTTGTTTTTAGGAAACTACGATTGGCTTTTTATTAGCAGGTGTTGGAGAAACTTCAGGTTCGCGACAATCAGATAAAAACTTCATGATTGTAACGGAGGAAACACCAGCACATGAAGTCGATTCTTTTTTTATATACTTGTGTGGGCGTAGAAATATAGGAGTAATTTTTGTTGCAACTGAAGTAAGAAAAGTCTTGACACAAGTTATTTCGCGAGTTACTAAAACTATTCCTATTATTTTGGAAATTCCTACTAAACATACAATTGTCCAATCACTTGAAAGTAAGCATCAAGCTTTAAAACAGCATAAGCTGAGAGATATTGACTAAAATATCGATACCCATCCATATTAGACATATGTATGTATACTAAATATACTTGAGTAAATAAAAATCGCTTCTAAACTTAAATTTTCTAATCAAAGAGTACATTTTCATTATTCGCTTGACTACAACACATATTTACGGAGAAAAAAAATAAAATAGATTTGTATGCTGTTTATCAAAAAACGACTTCGTACCAAGCGAAAGTAAGTATGTTATGTATGGCTACTTCAAAGGAAATAGATTTGCACGAGTTAATATATCGATCAACCAAAGTCCTCATCAATACACACGACACCAAAACACTTCAGCAAATCACAGATCGATAACACATTACAAGAAATGCTATATAAAGAAACACAACACAATAATATAGGTTCTTTGTTCATTGTACATTGTCATAGATATAAGTACATATTTAATAAATAAAGAAACAGTTCTTCATTGGACTTAAAATATATTCATAAATAAAGAAAATAACTGGCGCCCAAGCAGGGACCGCATAACAAGGATTCCAGATATAAAATCCTTCAATAAGTCGGTCGTAAAGTCTACAAAGGACATAGTCTCATAAATCCAAACAAACCTTCATAGAAGGATACATGAATAAAGAAAAAAGTGAAAAATTTATAATAAAGTGGAAAAATTAAAAAAAAATTATAAAAATGGCAATTTCAGCAGAAGTAGCAGCTATGCAAGTAGTAATAGCAGATCTACAAGGAAGGATGTGTATACAAGAAAACGATCATCTGAGCCCCCGACATCCATCAACGGATTACAATTGTTCATATACAAGTCCAGAAGAAATTGATTTAAATATGTTTAAAATCCTCACCACATTCAACGGAGACCAAAATGATTACAGAGCTTGGAGAAAACGACTTTCTGGCACTAATCCTCAATCGCATATTACTTCAATTAATAGGCCCTATCGTTGATCACAAGCAAATAACAAATCACTTCGCAAAGTACTGGTCCAATTATTCACACGATTAAAATTTCCACACTACTTTCCTTTCAGAGAAGAACAAATACCTCAACAGTAGTTCCAAGGGTTCCCCTGCAACTTCTAGCGTAACCGACGGCAAGATCAATAACATTGAATTCGAATCAACTCTATCTTCTTTAAGAGGGAGAACCCCCGGGCTGACAGAATATCATATCCTATGTTGCAACACTTACCCCTATGTATGAAGACAAGATTGTTAATGCTATATAACAACATCTTAAGCCAAGGTATGTTTCCTCAGGCTTGGAAGCACGCAGTCGTTGTCCCCATTCCAAAATCTGGCAACCCCACTACAGGAGCTTCAGGCTTTAGGCCTATTTCTTTACTGAATTGCCTGGGAAAACTACTCGAAAAAATTATAGCCAGACGTATTTCGTGGCATGCCTTAACCAAAAATTCCATGAGCCCTCAGCAAATGGCTTACAAGGACGGGCAAAGCACCACTGATGCTTTGCTGCTCTTTGAGAATCATGCATCTTCAGCCTTAGCAAACAGAAACCACCTCTCTGCACTTAGCATTGACTTCGAAAAGGCCTTCGATCGGGTTGAAGTCCACGTTGTACTACGGCATCTCGAAAAATGGGACATTGGTTGCCATATTCTAAGACTCATTCAGTCATTCCTCTCAAACCGAAGATTGACACTTTGTCAGACCCGTTTACTCTCCATAATGGAATACCCCAGGGATCTCCCCTCTCTGTATCCCTTTTTATCGCTGCTTTTAATGAAGTGAGCCATATAATTAATAAATATATAAATATTGATCATATTTGCTATGCTGATGATGTGTTGATTTTCAGTAAACTGAATGATTTAAATGTTGTTAAACGGGACTTCACAAATATTCTTAGGGATCTCAATATATGGTCCGAATCTTCGGGCGCCAATGTGGCTGTAAATAAATGCAAAAATTTCCACCTTTGTCGCAAGCACAAATGTGATTACTTTACAATTATTTACAATAACAGCCCTATCTCAAACACTAATAGTCTTAAGTTCTTAGGTGTAATTTTTGATAAGAAACTTACCTTTAAGGAACATTGTTTGTACTTAAGAAAGCAACTGGCTGCCCGACTGAATATTATCAAATATTTATCATCTAAACATTGTTTAATCAACTCTGCAACTCTAATAAATGTAACGAGGGCGCTTGTGTTGTCGAAGATAGATTACGGCCTTCCTATCTATGATAACTGCGCGAAAATCCACATCAAAAAACTGTACTCTCCGTACCACATGGCAGTAAGCAGAAGCATTMGCGCATTTCCAAAATCGCCCACCAAATTCGTCCTAGTGGAAGCCGGCTTACCCACAATCGAAGAGAGATTTCAACTGAATCTAATGAAACTTATACCTAAGCTTTTTACATGCCACAACAGTACTCTTTACGAAACAACAAGATCGGACCTCCAAAGGGAAATTAATCCCGGGCGCAAATCGACAATTTCACTGTGTATAGTACTCGCCAGAAAGCTTGGAATCACCATGCCATCACTACGGCAGAGAGAAGTATTTCCTACCTGGCAGATAAAACATACATCGTTCATTTTAAGCTTGGAGAAATTGGAGAGCAACAATTTAAGTTGGAATCCTGCCAAGCTACGCCTCCATTTACACAGCAGAAGCCGCAGCGATCCTCAACGCTATCATTTTCGCTTCAAATTCCAAATTGAAAGCAATTATTTGTACAGATAGCAAATCAACTATATCAGCGGTCTTAAATGTTATGAATAAATCTAACATCATTTCTTGTACCGGAGCAAATTAGCTGAAAACAGCGCCAACATAAAACTAATATGGATTCCAGGCCCCGCCGGCATGAACTGGCAGATAAACGCGCTAAACTAGCGGCTAGTGAACCGCTCGTTACGTTTGACTTTCTTGAGAATAAAGATTAACATAAGATGACACACCAACACCAACTTAAATCGCTAATGGAGAGTTGGAGACACATCCAGCATYAATACACTTTAAATAACCCAGATAGGAGCAAACCAACCTATCCACCAAACTGTCGATGTAACGATGTTAAATCATTTGTCCGCCTACGTTTAGGGCACACAATACCCACACATTCGTACTTCTTCAATCGGTCCAGTCCGCCTTACTGCCAACATCGCCCGGGGGCTTAACTAACAGTACATCACCTGCTCGACGAATGCCACCATTTGACAGGAATCGATAACCGAACACCTACAACACTTTTGAAAACTACGTCTCTCGAGAACGTTACAAAAATATCAAAATATCTGGATAAATGCGATCTGAAACATTTAGTATGACATTCTAAGTAGCTTAGATAAGAACTTTGTTTTTGTTTTACTTAAGCATGTATATAGATTTTATGAAGATTTTAAATATATACAGCGTGGACAATAGAACTTATTTTAGTCACCTAGCCTTAGATTCACCAGCGAGCCGAAGGTACTGGCTTCCAGTGCTCCTTTTTTTCGTGTAAATAAAATAATTGTATTATTTTTTTTTTTTTACATTTATAAATAAATAAAATTAAACTTATCACTCACTATGTACTATGATCAATTGAACCAAGCATTAAATTTGATCCTGTCTAAAATTGAAATGTCTCATAAAAATGAGGAAGCGGCACGAGCTATAACCACAGAAGTGCAATTTAAAGAATTTCGCACATTTATAGCAGGACTCAGCAGCATAGCAACAAAGAATGCTCTATACTCCAGAGGATGTAAGAACATAGTGGAAGCATACGCCATAGCACGTACTATGCAACACGATGCGCAGTACCAGTTCCTAGAGTACTCACCAAGGATTCATTAACCTACAAAAAATCCATATGTTCAACAACAGCCGTTCAATCAGCCCAGGAAAGTACAAGCAATAGAGCTGATGGATGTAGACTCGTCTTTCCAATAGAGACGACCTACACAGCACCAACCAGCAACAACAAACAACGGCCAGCAAGCTCAACAACTCCAACAGCAAGGACAATGCTTCAATCCTTTCCGAAATCCCATAAACAATTTCAGGAAACGAGATCGAGAAAATTCATTTAACCAGCAGCGATTGAGAGACAGGAAACTCAACCAAATCACCAGAGACGAGCACGATAATGATTCCCTCTACAATGAACAGCCAACTAGTGAACACAGCCGTCAGAAACATTTTTTATAATAAGGAACGGGTTGCCCACACTCCAAAGAACATCACCGAATGTCAATCCAGTATCTTTATTAATAGACACAGGATTTGAAGAAAATTATGTAAGTACTAAGTATCCATATGCTAAGAAAATTAAATTATCCAAACAATTAAACACAAAAACTATGCATGGGAAATCAATAATTACCCATATTAATATAATAATCATTAGGGTTTGATATGGAATTATTGGAGCTAGATAAACTCAAGGATTATGATTTCATAATAAGCATTAAAGGATTAAAACAAATGCGAGCAGATATCAATATTTTCGACTACTCCATTAGCTTCTCCCAAATAACAGAATCAGTTAACCTAAACTACACTGTAGGAGAACAAGAATATGAAGAGGAGATTAAAAATCTAATGCAAAATAATCATAGTAATGAACTATTACCACATGTTACAACCATAGAAGCAGAAATTCGAACCGAAACAAACGAACCGGTATGGGTAAGACAATATCCCTATCCACAGACTGATAGAGGATTCGTTGAAGAGGAAATTAATAAATTATTAAAAAATAAAATAATACGGCCTAGCAAAAGCCCATAATTCCCCCAAAGAAAGGAACCGATGAAGCAGGAAAGGCAAAAAGAAGAATGGTAATAGACTTTCAGAACCTGAATAAAATCACCGTTTCAGATAGATATCCTATCCCGGACATTACAGTGATGTTACAGAACCTAGGGAACACCAACTACTTCACAACTCTCGACTTAGAATCAGGATTCCATCAAATCATTATTAGAGAACAAGATAGGGAAAAGCTGCATTTTCAATAAACAGTGCGAAATACGAATTCCTTCGTTTACCATTCGGACTGAAAAACGCACCTTCAATCTTCCAAAGATGCGTGGACGATATCCTTAGACCATATATTGGCAAATGTGCATACGCATATGTGACCTGGTCTACGGAAAGGGGGCTTAGGTGTCAAAAAATCAATTTTCACTTTTTAGTTGATTCGGATGGATGATTTTAATGATTTTAACAGGTGTTTCCTAGCAAACTAGTTTTCGCACGTTAGCTTCCTTTCGTAGACCAGGTCACATAAATCGATGATGTCCTAATATATTCAACTACCCCTGAACAACATATCAAAGACATCACCAATATCATACAAACGCTCCATAGAGCCAACATGAAAAATTCGAACGAAAAATCCAATTTTTTTCAAAGGCAAACAGAATTTCTAGGACACATCATAAAAAACGGAAGAATAACAGTAGACCCTAAGAAAATAGAAACTATAGATAGATACAAAATACCAGAAAACCTAAAGGAATTACGCTCATTCCTAGGCATGATATCATGTAAAAATAACTATAGATGAAGAAGCTAAAAAAGCTATTGAATACCTAAAAAATAAATTAAAGGAACAAATACCAACCAAATTTCGACAAAGAATTCGAACTTACAACAGATGCAAGCAATTATGCAATAGGAGCAGTTTTAGCTCAGGGTAGGAATCCCGTTGCATTCATATCACGCACACTGACCCAAACCGAACAAAATTACTCCACGACTGAGAAAGAAATGCTCGCGTTCGTATGGTCATTACGTAAACTTAGAAACTATTTATATGGTATAACCAATTTAACTATTTATACAGACCACCAATCTTTAATATTCTCCTTTTCCAAAAAACCCAAATACGAAATTAAAAAGATGGATGAATCAAATATAAGAATACGGGGCGAAATTAAAATATAAACCAGGATCACAAAATGTAGTAGCAGATGCACTCAGTAGACAAGTCTATACCACGACAAATGAATCTATACACTCTGCCGAAACCTCAACTCCGATCCAAATTAAGCAAGTTAATGCACCCATAAATCAATTCAGAAATCAAATTATCATAAAAAAATCAGGTGAATCACAATTAATTCAAAACACAATATTGTGGATGTACTTCATATCAACAACACAATATACCTGGCTAGCATAGATAGATACTCTAAATACGCATACATCAAAAAACTAGAAAATAGAAGAGAATTCCACAAAATACCAGAAGAAGTTCTCACTCAAATTTACCCATTTCGATCTCAACTCATGACCGACAATGAGTCAATATTTAAAAGCATAGCGTCAAAAGCACTGTATGAAAAACTACATATACAGCATACCTACCATGGCTACACCCAGTCATTCGACATCAAACGCTCAAGTCGAACGGTTAAACTCTACAACTTTAGAAATCATACGCGCTCAAATCGGAAAAAATAAAAGTACCGCGGATGAAGAAATATTTAGCGCAGTGAAAGAATATAATAGAACTATACATTCAGTGACAAATAGTAAACCTGTTGACATATTTTTTGAAAGAAATAAATTTAGTGAAATCAAGGACATATTAAAAGAAAAACAAGAACGAATGTTAGCATACCACAATAAAAAACGACAAAATAAAATATATACTCCAGGTGAAGAAGTATACGAGAAACAAAATCGTCGCGAAAAATTTACACGCCGCTACATTAAACAGACAGTCAAGGAGAATCCTGACACAATTTTAACAACGAAGGGGAGGATTGTACATAAAGATAATCTACGAAGCAATGTACATCCAGACAATCTGATACTGATACTAAACCTGATGTCCATAATGACAGCTCAGAGAATAACGAGCCTGCAGGACAAAAAATACCTACCGACAGAAACAGATCCGGCAACTATATTCGAAAAGGAAGAGTACCTGTTCCAAATGACCAACCTAACAGCAATACTAAAGCCATATTACGAAATACAAGAAACCTTAGAAGCACAAAATCATCAAGACGTAACTGACGAAACATTACTGAACCGCATAGAAATTCTTAGAAATCAGTTGCTAGCCACGGACCGCCGCAGAAGGTCAATAGATATTTTAGGCTCAGTACTAAAATTTATTACTGGAGTACCAGATCATAATGATCAAATAGAAATCAAAACAACTTTAAACGATTTAATAAACAATAATAATTTACAAAGGAAAATTAATTCAAACTTTGAAACTTTAATGCAAAAATTTAATATTAAAACCTTAAAACATCAGACATTGCTCCAAGAAATTCATAGGGAACTATTAGATTTGACCACTACTATAAACTTTGCTAAAAAAGGAGATTTTTACTCTGTTGCCATTAATATAGAAGAAATCAAAAGAATAATTAAAACTGAGCAACAAAATGTACCAGTTATAAATACCCTAGAATATGCAAAAATTCATATACTAAGATTACAAGATATATTCATAGTAG
>NW_017537154.1:136347-138420 GCF_001853355.1 Bactrocera latifrons
AATTTGTCAAACACTTAAAATCACTCCGTTAATGTATAAACAAGGAAAGCTTCAATTAGATGAACTAATTACAAAATGTAAAAATACTTATACTCCAGTATCAAACTGTAAAAATAATTTAAGAAAATATGTATGTAAGCAAAAGAATAGAGACAATTGTACTATCCCTATACTTTTAAACCAAGAAGCCCATTGTATCATAGTCCAGGAAAAGAATTATCCTGTAATAAATTTAAGTCATGGGAATATTGTAATTGATGGAATACATAAAGTCAATAACGACAATATCAAAGGAACCAATTTAAGACAATTCAACATTTCAGTATTAATAGATTCAGAATATTATCATAATCAGGATCAAGAAATAAAAGAATTTATCGAATCACAAGGATATGAAAAAATCTATGTGTTAGAAATACTAGAGTCCCAATCTAAATATCAATTTGATAATATTCAAAAATTAAATAAATTTATAATCCCTTTCGAAGAACATCCAATTAGAAATACACTTATACTTCTAATAACAATAATAACTATTTTAACAAGTATATATGTATATTCCAAACTCTATATGATGTATCAAAGAATGAAATACATAAAAACTATAATCAGGTCCTCACATACGTCGGCATGCAACATCTTATCAATCAAGAAAATAAGCTGTAGATCAGGAGATCTTTTTTTATAAGACCCCGGAGAGTGAATATATCTATCAACCAAAGTCCTCATCAATACACACGATACCAAAACACTTCAGCAAATCACAGATCGATAACACACTACAAGAAATGCTATATAAAGAAACACAACACAATAATATAGGTTCTTTGCTCATTGTACATTGTCATAGATATACATAAGTACATATTTAATAAATAAAGAAACATTTCTTCATTGGACTTAAAATATATTCACAAATAAAGAAAATAACTCGCGCGAAGAAATTAGAATTAAAAGCTATTGTACATGAAATTCAGGATTAATTTTTTGCAAAAAAATGTGCAAATGTGATCATGGCCGTAGGGCGAACCGTTCCCGAGATACGAGCGAAAATGCACCGCAACACAGCGCAAGGTGAAAATCGGCTTGCTCCTTGACGTTGATTTCGCCGAGTGCTATCACTCACATTCATTCACCCGCGCTAAAGGACACGTTCGGATAGGTCTCCACATCTAATCCTTCCATTTACAGCGTCAAACTCTGCTTCTCTAGCTGCCAGAAGACGGTCAAGAGCCACCTTTCTGACTTCTATCCGTTCGTCAGTCATCATACTAAGGAGAATGTTTTCTGGAAGAGCAAAGAAAGCATTCTGTTRAATGGATGAATCGACAACCTTGCGCAGTTTAGCAGGTAAGTATCTCGACCTTTGAATTGCAGCATARARDTGRCGCGAGCCATCTTTGATTGAACTGTTGAATCTGATTACGAACCACAAAGGTGAGTAAACTGTAAGTATGTACTTGACCAAAATCTTTATTTCCTTTGTTGGTTTGTCAGTAGAAATGTATAATCTCAGAATTCTATTTGCACAGGTGACCTGTTACCTGGATACATCGATGCTAAATCAGCTTCTGATATTCTGTAGAGATAAGCTTGGTCTGTGCTAAGTTGGGTTGGATTAATAACCTCAAAGGTAATTAGCAGGATGGAAAACTTTCAAATTTGACAACAGGCAACTTCTCACAATAAGGGAGCAGTTTACCTATGTCGCCAGGGATTTTGAACTCTTTGAGACACCATCTATGTGTTCGAAAAAGCACGAAATGGAAGTTCGTTGAAATGTAGAAGACAAACAACCCACTGTAATGGCCCACCTATTCTTTCTTCTAGTTTCCGCATGATTCCACCTTCCCAACTTGTATTCGTGTTGGTGCCATCAGCACCGGCAACTTCTAGATGTTCCACATCAACTGAATTGTCTTGTAAATGTTGCCATATAGCTTGCTTCTCATCCTCAGATGACCGGGAAGAGAGGTGATGTGGCCAAAGTAATGACAACCAGGTTCCGCTACAAGAGAAATATGTTCCTCTTTGACAGTGTCGCGGTAGTACTTTTCACCTTCGCTGACTTGT
>NW_017537154.1:142390-146169 GCF_001853355.1 Bactrocera latifrons
CCAAGTTACTTTAGAAAGTTCGTAATTAGTTTTCTTAAAATTAGCTTTCGCAAAGTTGAACCGAAAACAAAAGCCTTGTGTATTATTATGAGCAAAGTTGGCTATGGGTTCGATGTTAATTTCCAAAGCAGGATGATACGAGTCCTCTGGCCGAACCAAAGGATCACATCGGACAACAGAGAACATTGAAGCGTTAACAACAGTTGTAAATATATTTAATAGAAACAAAGTACCACAGCCAATTTATAAAATTTAATTGTTGCCGAACTCAAATTAACTTAGAAAAAGGAAACACATCCTATATATAATTTCAAATATTTGTTGCATAGTAGAATACCTGTGGAAGAACCACATAAAAGAAACGATCCGGTACAATGTACTAACTGACAAAAATGTGATCATACTAAATCATACTGTACTCTACGTAGTGTTTAAGTGGTGTGCGGTGATTTATATCCCACTCTAAATGCGGAGGAAATCACACTGATAACCACAGAGGTTGCCCTGTATATTAAGATTTGAAATCAARGTTGTCAAGCACGTCGTAACTAAATATTACAAACACCCCGTAATGAAATTATTGCAACCTCAGAAAAAAGGTCAAATCGTATTACTTCTAACAATAATAATATGCAAGGAAGTTATGCGAATGTGGTGAAAGGCAACACTGTGCAAATGCAACTGCCGCAAAATCCTCCTAACGGAGGTATTGAAGCTATGATTATAAATCTTACACAGTGTCTGACACAATTCACGTCTACCATGCAAAACATGATCCAAAATTTAATAAAATCACAAAATCAAATGCTGAAAAATTTATTAAGTAAAAATGAGCCTACTAAATATCTATATATGGAATGCTAAGGGTGTTCACCAACATAAATTAGAGATCATCAGATTTCTGTCTGAAAAGAATATAGATGTAATGCTTATTTCAGAAACTCATCTAACAATTACAAATAATTTCAATATTCCGGGACTTAGACTATATGCTACAAATCATCCAAATGGAAAAGCTCAGGGTGCCACGGCAGTGTTGATTAGAAGTCGTTTAAACCACTATGCTCTAGAATCTCATGCTACGCAACAGTTACAAGCTACATCAAAGCATGGCACTAAAAAATCGGGGTTATGACTTAAACCTTACCTTAAGAATTAGATTAAAGTTTTTAATTTTTAAATGTTACTTGTTAGGAGTAGATAAAATAATTTTTTTAATGGTAAAGAGTGAATCTGTTAGATCAAATGTGCTGGAATGAGATTTGAAATCGTGACATATACGGCGGAATGGTAATAGATGGGAATGCTAAAATTAATACCAGACATAACAGATGGGCTACAGACTGACCCATTGATGAGTTTTGCAAGAAATATTATACCAAGCATTTCCCTATGACTAGCGAGTGGAGGGAGATTTACAAGTTTTAAACGGTTAGTGTAAGGGAGAAGATTTAAACTGGAATCGCAATGCAAATGATTTAAGGCAAAAAGGACAAATTGTTTTTGAAGGGACTTTATTTTCTCAAACTGAACTTGATAACAAGGGTTACATACCACGAAAGTATACTCTAATATAGGCCTCACCAAAGATGTAAAAAGGAGTTTGTGGTAAGGGAATCTCTAAATTCTTTAGACCAACGTTTAACAAAACTAAGAGCACCTTTAGCTTTAAAAACCATTTAAGATGTGTGAAGATTAAAATTGAGTTTGGGGTCCATAGTTACTCCCAGATCAACAAAACTGCATACTTGCCCCAAACTAAAGTGTTGTATTGCGTATGAAGTAGGGTCTACAGATCTACGTGAAAAGCCCATCGTTTTAAATTTTTTAAGGTTCAATGGCATGTCATTTCTAACACACCAAGAAACTTGGTGACATCGTCAGCATATAATAAAACTTTTGAAAACTTAACAACAGAAATATGTCATTAATAGATAATAAGAACAGAATTGGGCCAAGATGAAGGAACATTGATTATGTCGGAAAGAGTATCGTTAAATATGACTTGTTGAATTCTATTACTAAGATAAGAAGCAACCCATTTTAGAAATATTGTTTGAAAACCAAGAAGATCAAGTTTATTAAAAAAATTGAATGGTTTACTTTATCAAAACTRAAATCTGTGTATACAAAATCACTATTGTTATTCTCCCTAAAGCCCGATGATACATGTGATACAAATTCAAGCAAATTAGTTATTGTAGATTCCCTTTGCGAAAACCGTGCTGAGAACAAGAAATTAGTGGAGAGATCCAGTCGTCTGTTATAATTGCTTCAAAAAGTTTAGGTATTGCAGACAACTTTGTTATTCCCCTATAATTTTCAATAGATGACCTAAATCCACTCTTATGCAAAGAAATTTTTTATTTATTTATTTATTTAAATGAGAACTAATTATTAATAATTATTACACAAAGATTAAGCACTGGCTACTAGGGCCTTCGGCAAACTATTGCAATAGTTATGTCTAATTAAAATTAAGTGTAAAATTAATACTTAGTTTTTATTTGCTTATAATATTAAATGTTATTTATCTTACATATCTTGAGAAAATTGTTGATAGCATTGATGTTGTCAATATTTGGTGTTTCAGGAGACGGGAGGGTTCCCTGTTTCCAAAGATGGTTTTCCTTTTTTGTGCTAGTGCGGTGCAGTCGTTTAGGATGTGGTTAACTGAGTCGTTGGCATGATTGCAAAGTGAACAGCTAGGTTTATCCGTTTTGTTCAACAGATAATTGTGTGTTCTTAAAGTAATAGGTCACACACTAAGGCGCACAAATATTTTTATGTATTGGCAGGAACAGTCGGATGGGTGGTTTGGCTTGACACCAGTGGGATTGTGTTCCTTGTATTGGTGTTGAAAGTTTATCCAGTCTCTAGAGTTTGGCTCGTAAAGCTCTTTTTTTACTAGGTTGCGAATATCTTTTGATGGGACGTGTGCGTACGAGAAAACTGGTTCTCTACTCGCCTTTTTGGCGCGATCGTCTGCAAGTTGGTTGCCTCTAATACYAGTGTGTCCAGGGATCCACATGATCTTGATTATGTTTTTGTGTTTGTATAAAATATCTTTTATATTGTTGATCAGTACTGAGTTATTTAGTTATTTGTATCATTCAACAGCGCGGTAATTGTCGATTTGCTATCACTGCATATTATGTGTTTTTCTTTAGATTGTGCAATAAATAGCACCGCTTCGTATATCGCTGCCGCTTCAGCTGTAAGCATAGAGCAGTACGGTGGTAAAACACCGACGGTTATAATGACACCTTGGTCGTTTGTCACTGCAAACGAAGTGTGGGTGTCCGATTTTGATCCATCGGTGTATATAATTTTCCACTCTGGTTTATAAGTGTTTACTGCGTCGTTAAATAGCTGGATATATTGTTCTGCTTTGGTGGTTGATTTTTGATACTTGAATAATATACTTATTATTGATGATTTTAACGTCAGCCAGTGAGGATGAGTGTTCTCCTTTATTAATTGTGGTGTTGATATTATGTCAAGTTTTTTCATAATGTTTATACATTGTACGATCGTGGATGGTTTTTTGGTGGTACGATATGTTTTCATCGCATTAAACAAAAGTAATTTTTTGCACTGGAGGAGCTTTGGTATGAGCATCATTGTATTCTGCTTTGTTCGGAGATGGATGCTGGGTAGACCTGCTTCAGTTAAGACCACTTTGGTTGGAGAAGTAGGGAATGCGCGAATGCTCCTTTTTACCGCTATGTGATAAGGGGTTTCAATGAGTGCGAGATGGGATTTAGCACAGTGTCCAT
>NW_017537154.1:146409-151212 GCF_001853355.1 Bactrocera latifrons
CAACATCAATGCTTTTACAATATTTACAAGAGTTGAGATATGGATATGACAGTGTTTTGAAGAGAGAAATTTTATAATGTTTAGTCTATTAAGTAAACTTAATCTAAGATATTTACAATGTTCCTTAAATGTTAGTTTTTTATCAAAAATGAAGCCAAGTATTCTTAAAGTTGTAGTGTGAGGAATTTGTGTGTTTTCAAAGGATAGGTTAGGGAAGGTGCATTTTCTTTTTCTGCAAACGTGAAATGTTGCGCTTTTGCTTGCAGAAACTTTTGTTTCTAACGTTTTAGCCCATTCTGCTATTTCAGTTAGGATGTTGCTAAAAATGATTTTTACTTGGCTTATGTTTTTTAAAGCCGAAAAAATTAAAACATCTTCTGCGTAGATGATATGGTCTACACATCAGTATGAGGTTATTAAATTGCTTAATTGTTTAAATAGTGTTGTAGAAAGGGGAGATCCTTGGGGTATGCCATTATATAGGGGGTATATGTTGGAGTTGTGGTTACTAACACTTGCTGTAATCTTACGATTTGAAAGGAATGACGGAAATTATAGATTTTATCTCCAATGTCCCATTATTTTAATTCTTGTAATACCGTATGAGCTCCAGTTCTATCGAATGCTTTCTCAAAATCTAGACTGAGGACGGATAAGTGATTTTTGGTTGATATTGTTGTTGTAGCGTGGTGTTCAAAGTAAAGAAGTGGGTCAATGACGCCAAGACCACTTTGAAAACCAAACTGGTTGGGGCTTATCAGTCCTTTTTGTTTTAAATACCACATGAGTCTCTTTGATATAATTTTTTCCAAAACTTCGACAATGCAGGGTATCAAAGAAATGGGTCTGAAGTCTGAAATTGAAGCACTCGATTTGTTGGATTTAGGGATAGGAATAATTGTAGCTTTTTTTCCATTCTTGAGGTACAATACCCTGCTTTAATATGTTATTGTATAGGGTTATAAATCTGATTTTTAAAGAGTATGGAAAATTTTTAGGAGGGGGTGAGAAATTTTGTCTGATCCATTGGTTTTTCCGGACATTTTGTTGATAATAGAATCGAACTCTTCTAATRTAATGGGAGACTCTATCCATGTAGCTTCGAAACTCGGGGATGGGTTGTGGTATGTTTGAGAAATGATTTCATTAGAAAGTGTTAAAAAATTCGGATGAAAGTTGAAATTTTTGGAGTTGTTTGACCATGTTTGTGTAAAGTTTTCTGCAATATGCTGGGGATCGTAAATGAGACTTACGGGAGATTGAACAAAATCGATATTATTTTGTTTATGTCCTCCTRAAAGAGATTTGATGTTATTCCATAATTTTTTAGAGCTTGAACTGGGCCTTATATTAGCTGTTAATTTTTCAAGGGCTATGCGTTTAGCAGACTTTACTTCTCTTCTGAAGTTAGAGTTTGCTTTTTTGTATCTAATTAAGTTTTCAGTTGTTACGTTCTGTTTGAATTTATACCAAAGGGTTTGTTTTGTATTTCTCAAGATAGTTAATAGATTGGACCAATGTGGTAGTTTGGCGGTACATTTTTTTGTGCTATTTTTAGGAATTGAGATATGTTCAGCGGATCGAATAAACCTTTTTATTTTTGATGCTTCTGCGTTTATGTTCTCTGATACTATTTCAGCACTTGCCGATGTGTTGAGTAGGGAGCAATATTTTAACCAATCAGCTTTTTCTGTAAGAAATTTTTATCTCGGCTTAACGATGTATTGCATCGGTTTGATGAGGGTAGTTATGATAGGAAAGTGGTCGCTATTGTGAAGGTCTTCTAGAGTATAAGAACAAAGTTTATGGGCTATGGAAGCTGAACAAAGAGCAATGTCTATGTGAGTGAAAGTTTTGTGGGAGGAAAAGTGAGTTGGTGATCTATCGTTAAGAACAAATAAGTTTTTTGGGAGAATGACATCTTCCAATATTTGACCTCTTCCACTTGAGAAGGTTATGGAAATAACCAATGTATTTGTGAGGATTATATGCCGTTTTGTTTGCTGGGAGGTGAGTTTCCTGTAATGTAATTACGTGTGGTGAAAATTCATTTATGAGTATATTTAAATCTGGATAATTGTTAAATAGAGATTTCAAATTCCACTGAAGAATTCTCATAATCTATTTTGTGATGAGAGTTGTGTGGGTAATGGGGCGGCGGGAGTGTTCCTGAGGTGGGTGATCAAGTTTAAAATGAGTGAGGTTGTCGCGTTGTAGTCAAAAGGTGTTACAGCTGAGTCTTCGACTGCACTTGTTGTTGGAAGCGAATTAGTTGAATTTATTTGATTTATAGTGGTTGATACATTTTCTTCATTGTTTGTGCTGCTTGTTTTAGATTTGGAAGTTGTAGGTGGAGTAAGAGAGGAGAGCGAGATTTGCTTTTTTGTTTGAGTGTTTTGATGATAGTTGGTGGGAGTTATATTTGTTGGGTTGTTAATAACGTTAGCGAATGAGGGAGATGAAGAATTGAAAACAGATGGTATTTGTGCTTTATGGATAGTTACTGCTTCGCAAAAAGAGTATTTATTGTCAGTTTGAATTGTTATTATATTTTTTTTTTGAATGAACTTTGGACACAGTTTACTTGAGGCTGGGTGATCAGCAGAACAGTTTGCACAGAGAGTGCGAGTACAGGGTGAAGGATTGTGGGTTGGTAATGCACATGTATCGCAAGTAGGGACCTTGTTGCAGCGTTTTTTTGTATGACCAAGTAATTGGCAGTTTCTGCATCTCAAGGGATTTGAGTAGTATGGTCTTACCTGTGTTGTATACCATGAAACATCAATCAAAAGTTAGGAGGACAACACCGATTGGAGATGGCTGGCTATTTATATATTTTGGAAATTTATAAATCCTTGGTCTTTCAAGTTTTCAATTATTTCATTGCCGGGAATATCGTTTAGGCATGGAGCGTAAATAGTACCTTTGCATGAGTTTAAATTTTTGTGGAGCTCAATTTTTACACTGCATATTCCCACGAGTTGCTTTGTTGTCGTAAATTTGTTTGCGATAGTGCTATTTTTAACTAGAAGGAGCAAATTACCATCCCTTAGTTGACTGATTTTTATTATTTCAGAGCTAATGTGTTTCAGGAATTTGTGAACGGAACTTGCATCAGTTGAACTTACCACTATATATTTGGGACTGTTATTGCTGTTGTTGATTATTGTTGTTGGTAGAGTAGGGAATAATTCTTCATTCATAATGGGTTCGCTTTTTTCTTTCTTTTTGGTTGAGGACTAGAAGATAATAGGGCGAACCTATTATTTTCTAGAGCGGTCCGCCAGGGGCATATGYTTTCACAATTTAATTAAATTAATAGGAGTTAGAAAATAAGAGCAGGTTTATTGAAAAAATTAGGTGCGAAAAGGATGGAAATAAGCCTTGCATAAGAGGTGAATTAAATAGTTTTGTTAGGGGTTGGTATATATATAATAGGGTGGGTCGATTCCGGACTTTTTTCGATTCGAGATTTCTAATAGTGCGGAAAAGCTGCCTTAGAACTTCCTGATTCCAATGCAACTTTTTTTTTAGATCGGATTGCATCTTCAACCCCAACTCCGGCCTCGAAATTTCGGAATCTCGAATAAAATCGTGAAATTGTGTACCTAGCGCCTGAAATACGCATCTCATGGCAAAATGTATAAAACAAAAGTTATATGTCACGCCATTTGCTACCAAATGTGATCATGGCCGTAGGACGAACCGTTCCCGAGATACGAGCGAAAATGCGGCGGGCCACAGCGCAAGGTGAAAATCGGCTTGCGGCTATACTTCTTGACGTTGATTTCGCCGAGTGCCAAAGGACACGTTCGGATAGGTCTCCACATCTAACCCTTCCATTTACAGCGTCAAACTCTGCTTCTCTGGCTGCCAGAAGACGGTCAAGGACCATCTTTCCGACTTCTATCCGTTCGTCAGTCATCATACTCAGGAGAATGCTTTTTGGAAGAGCAAAAAAAGCATTCTGTTGAATGGATGAATCGACAACCTTGCGCAGTTTAACAGGTAAGTATCTCGACTTTTGAATTGCTGCATAGAGATGTCGCGAGCCATCTTTGATTGAACTGTTGAATCTTATTGAGAACCACAATGGTGAGTAAACTGTAAGTATGTACTTGACCAAAATCTTTATTTCCTTTGTTGGTTTGTCAGTAGAAATGTATAATCTCAGAATTCTATTTGCACAGGGGAATTGCACATGTTACCTGGATGCTCGACGCCAAATCTGAGGAACATTCACCGAAAATAACAGCTTCCGATATTTTGTAGAGATAAGCTTGGTCTGTGCTAAGTTGGGTCGGATTAATAACCTCAGAAGGTAATTAGCAGGATGGAAAACTTTCAAATTTGACAACAGGCAAATTCTCACAAGTAGGGAGCAGTTTAACTATGTCGCCAAGGATTTTGAACTCTGGGAGTTGTTGAAATGTATAAGACAAACAACCCACTGTAATGGCCCACCTATTCTTTTTTCTAGTTTCGGAATGATTCCACCTTCCCAACTTGTATTCGCGTTGGTGCCATCAGCACCGGCAACTTCTAGATGTTCCACATCAACTGAATTGTCTTGTAAATGTTGCCATATAGCTTGCGTCTCATCCCCATATGACCGGGAAGAGAGGTGATGTGGCCAAAGTAATGACAACCAGGTTCCGCTACAAGAGAAATATGTTCCTCTTTGACAGTGTCGCGGTAGTACTTTTCACCTTCGCTGACTTGTGTAAGTGTATTGTCTTTGCGGCCGTCGAAATACAGCCCATATACAGAGTCAATAGTGTTGGAGCTTAACTCTAACACTTT
>NW_017537154.1:151557-168264 GCF_001853355.1 Bactrocera latifrons
CTAGTGTGTTTTGTTTGGTTTTAGAGAATGGAAGAGAAAATTCATCATCAGCATCGTTGCCGTCTGTATGAGAGTCTGGCTGATCTGAATGGTCACGTGTTCTAGCTGATACTTTTCTGGTAAGTGTTGATGTTGAATGACGTTTTGAAAGCTTTTCTTTACGTTCATTTTTCTGTGCAATCTTTTTTTTCAGGTGGATCAACACTTCCAATACGACCAATTCTTCTGGTTCTCTGGTCCAAGAGAAATGGTTGTTCATTGATAGGAGCTTTCCTTTCCTTTGGACAAGTCAAGAAGAAAAATAAATGCATTTACAAGCAACGATGTCAAATAATTTTCCTGCAGAAGAGACAAAGTCGTCTTTTTTAGAACTCAAACCTATTGGGTTCCTTAAAAACATTTGTTTAAGAGTCAGAAATTTCTTATGATATGTGGTGAGCATTTTTACAACTGTGGTGTGTGAAACTATCGGAATAGATGACTTTTTGAAAGTAGTTTCAACCTTTTTTGCAACTATTTCTGBAACCTCTTTACTCCTAGGTTCATAATTGCCTCGGAGTCGTCAGTTTATTTTTAAACTGATAACACAAAAGAACATCCTGGTAAGTAGGTAATTGGGACTCAGTGAGATTGTACGGATATATGCCAAACACAGGATATGTCTGTCTAAATTTAAATTTAGATACAGACATTTTGAGTCCTGTGTTCTGTTGAGAGAATATAACTGATAGCACTCGGCGAAATCAACGACAAGTGTGAAGGAACTCGATGAAAAAATATTTATKTGGAGACCAGTCCGAACGTGTTGTATGGCTCAGGGAAATGAATGTAAGCAATAGAACTCGGCGAAATCACCGAAAAGAGTGAAGGAACTCGATGAAAAAATATTTGTGTGGAGACCTATCCGAACTTGTCCTTTGGCGTAGGTGAATGAATGTGAGTGATAGCACTCAGCGAAATCAACTGCAAGAAATGTGGCCGAAAGTCGATTTTCACCTTGCGCTGTGGCGCGCCGCATTTTCGCTCGTATCTCGGGAACGGTTCGTCCTACGGCCATGATCACATTCGGTAGCAAATGACGTGGCAAATAACTTTTCTTTCATACATTTTGCCATGAGATGCGTATTTCAGGCGCTAGGTAGACAATTTCACGATTTTAGGCGAATTACCGAAATTTCRAGGCCGGAGTTGGGGTTGAAGATGCAATCCGATCTCAAAACTACTAAGGCAAATTTTCCGCACTATTAGAAATCCCGAATCGAAAAAAGTCCGGAATCGACCCACCCTAATATATAATATTTGGCACATTTCTTAAGAAAGCACGAGGGAACCATATTTGGGCCATAATTSTATGATTGTTCTAATATATTTAACTGATATAAGACGTCTGCTTCGGAAATGGAAGGTAATCGAACATAACTTGTGCTGATGCGGAACATTTTTTGGAGATTTTGGAGAGTAATTGGATCTGAAGAATTCAGCGAACMCATTAGAAATGGTGTCATTGTCACTGGACATACTAGACTTATATTTCAGAGCGAACGGAAAATTAGAAATCCTGCATTTGGAGTTGACGAAACAATAGAACAATTTTGGATTACGTATAATATTATTTTTTACTTTACTTATATAATTATTATAACATATTTTGTTAAGTTCAGCAAATAGTTGGCGCAATTTAGAATATTTTGAATAGTCAGCAACTAAACCAGTTTTTTTTTTTTAAGTTTAAAAGCACGAGATTTTCTCTTTTTTTTTACTTTACATAATTCTTTCGAAACCCATAAATTAGAACTCATTTTATGAGTAACARCACATTTCGGAACATATTTTTCAAATAAGTTTAAAATAGTGTCATTAAAGTAGGAAGCACTAAATTCAATATGGCCTCTGTAATCTGGCCAAGTTACTTTAGAAAGTTCGTAATTAGTTTTCTTAAAATTAGCTTTCGCAAAGTTGAACCGAAAACAAAAGCCTTGTGTATTATTATGAGCAAAGTTGGCTATGGKTTCGATGTTAATTTCCAAAGCAGGATGATACGAGTCCTCTGGCCGAACCAAAGGATCACATCGGAAAACAAAGTACATTGAAGCGTTATCAACAGTTGTAAATATATTTAATAGAAACAAAGTACCACAGCCAATTTATAAAATTTAATTGTTGCCGAACTCAAATTAACTTAAAAAAAGGAAACACATCCTATATATAATTTGAAATATTTGTTGAATAATAGAATAACTGTATATATAAATATAAAAAATACGTCAGAAGCCACATTAATATTGAGTACAAAATAAATACAGGAAGAGATATTGACGAAAGCATAAGATAAGTCAATGATATAATAACCAGCGCAGCTGTCTTAGCAACACCAAACAAAAGCTGTAATCCGCTTCGTTTCAGAAAAATCTCTAATAGAGAAATAGAAATGCTTGTAAATTCAAAAACGCGTGCAAGACGTGAATGGTAGATAAATCGTCCTCCTTCCATTCAGCTTCAATTAAAATCTGCTGTACGTAAATTAAAAAAAGCGCGTAAACGTGAAGAAGAATTGAACACCGAAATATATATAAAGAAGCTTTTGAAGCCTTTGGAAACCAAAAAGTCCATAAAGCCACCAACTTATTCCAACATGCCTATACGAGACTTGGGTGGAAATTAGGCTCGAAGTGACGAGGAAAAGGCACATTTTTTTGCAAATCACCTGGAAATATTATTTCAACCCAATTTGCCAAAGAACATTTTTAAGCTGTCAATCTTACCCAAMACAGCTAAAGAGTTGCTCGGTTCTCTTAAGACTTCACCCTCTGAATTTATTGGTATCATCAAAGAACTGTATCCAAAAAAGTCGTCGGGACTTAATAATATTTCCCCAAAAATGCTAATTTAGTTACCAATTATTGCTGTAGAGGTGCTCTGTTTGCTCCTCCATGCACTTCTTAGTTTCGGACACTATCCAATTTCATGGAAAAAGTCGCAGCTTATCTTGATAGACAAACCTGGGAAAGACTTACCACAGCCGTCTTCATACAGACCAATCAGTCTTCTAACCTGTCTTTCTAAAGTATTTGGAAAAGTATTACTATCAAAGATGTCTCCTCTCTAAATAAAAAATTTATGGTAAAAGTGGGAGATTTCATATCTGATGAACGACAGATGAGGTTGGTGTACTACAGTGCAGTGTTTTAGGCCCAACACTATACATCATATCTTCCAACAGCTAATAATGTATTAACTTCCGCTTTTGCAGATGACACAGCCGTAACAACGCCACATTTCAGCATCAAGAATATTTGCAAAGCATTTAAGTTCTGTCATAGAATGGCTAGCGAACTGGTGTATAAATGTGAATGAACGGAAGTGTAAGGGTATTACATTTTCGCTAAGACCAAAGATGTGCCCGGCAGTAAAAATAAACAATATTTTAGTACCCCAAGCGAACGAAGTAACATATTTGGTATTCATTTAGATAGAAGGCTCACGGAGAGAAAACACATCTCTAGTAAAATAACATGTATGAAAATTCAAGCTGCAAATTTAAATTGGCTTTTAAATATAAACTCCAAACTTAGCTAGACAACAAAGTGATTTTATATAATGCGCTCATAAAGCCGATTTGTATGTATGGCATTCAACTGTGGGGTACGACCTGTGCAACTAATATTGATATGTATATTACAAAGGTTTCAATCTAAAATGCTAACAATCATGTCTTCACCATGGTACATGCGTAACGAAAATATCCAAAGACCTTGGTATCCCTATGGTAAGGAAAGAAGTAGAAGACAGCAGAATTAAATGTATAGTATATCTAAACTCCGAGATCACTTAAACCTTTTTGCCAATGCTTTGGTACATTCCTGCCATCAAACACGACTTAAAAAAAGAGATATGCCTGCGTATTAAAGGGCGACGTATCAACAAAACAGCTCAATCACTTGCTTGAGCCTGTCTTGTTTTTAAGTAGAATTAAAATTACATAATTTATTGTTATGCTTTAAGAAAAAGCAGTTCCAATAAATAAAATAATTAAAAAAAAAAAAGAATTGAATAACATGGCAAGTGCAATTTTAAAACTAGCGGAAACAGTTTTAAAACAAATTAAACAATTATATATTTAAGTAGTAATTTTTTATAATTTAAAAAATTTAATTAAGCCTGAAAAAATAAAGATTTTTTTTATCAAAACATAAATGGAGGAGTTATTTGTAAAAATAATTATTTGCAAAAATTGCATTCTGGTAACTTATGCCTACTTTCAGGACTTCTTTGGAGGGTGGTTTTTTAAGGGGAAAATAAAAATTAATGATCTTAAATATTTAGGGTGTTTTTATTTACATATTGAAAATATAAAAAAAAAATTATTTGAAAAAATTTAATACTTTATTGCTAGTATTATTGTCACTCTTAATCTAGAGGCATATCATTTCAAGGGTAAATAGCAAAATGGGGGACTTTGAAAAAAAGTCCTTTTATTTTAGCAAAAGGTTGTAAAATAAAAAGTTAGGGGTAAAAAAAAGTCCCGTTAGTACCGACCAGAACTATAAGTGTGTAGAAATGCCTGTTAAAATTTGAAAGAAACCGGCTCAGTAGAAAAAAATTTAGAACCCGGGTCGACCAGAAAAACCATGTCGTCGTTATAACTCCCGAAATATTTCGAATTTCTGTACTTTGAAATTAAGCATAAAAAATTTTGGATGGAAAAGTCCTCAAAGTTTTCAATGTCAACTTTATCGAAGTCACAAATACCATGTTTTTGCAAAATGTTGTGGAAAATTGAACAAGTATAAATCAAGAATGCGACGTTTGAGGGTGTATACCTCAGTACTCGCTCTTTAGATAAGCACCGGAAACGGGACTTTAAAAAACCAATTCTCTTTCAATTATGTTCCTGGTCTTTATATTAATTCTGTTATAAAGATTTTCAATTGGTACAGATGGGTTTGATATAAGAGCCAAAAGCCATGGATATCCTGAGTCACCTAGAAGACATTTAAATGAACCAGAAACATGTGCCCTCAATAATTTTATTTTGGCCGGCGATATTCTCCAAATTCCAGAGTCATGACATGAGCCAGGGAAACGGGCCTTAAAATGGCGAAAAATAAGTTTGTCGTCACAAATCTACCACTTCTACGTTAATACTGTAGTAACCCTTTCGCTTCATGTGATCCTGTGGAATAACATTAGACGATGTAGACGATGCACTTATTGCACTATGGGTGCAGTCAATAGCGCCAATCACTCCTTTTATTTCAAACTTATTATGAAGACTAGAAATATTTTTATGTTTTTAAATATTTGTTTTTATCTGACATGTGACATGTACAATCCTTTAATATAATGGCCATTAAATTCGTATAAAAATTTTAATTTATATTTGGACAACGGAGGTAGGTATACAGAATATAGAAAGAGAAGGTTTATGTGCCGTTAGTGTGTCAACTACCCCGGTGTACATCCCTTTTGTTGAGTGGGTGGGTGTACAGGAGTGGTGAGTTGTATTGGTGCTGTGTTGCGGTGTCATCAGCTGTAGTGTATTGAGTTTTGTTTTGTTAGAGGTGCGATTATCCCGAGTAGACACCTCCCTATGCAAATAATTTGCCTAGTATTACACATGCATGTATTTTGACGTACTTCTACACACACATCAGCGTTTGATCTGTATGAAATCGTTTCGCCATGACGACATACAAATCCTTTTTCGTTCGTTCTCCAAATAGTGAATATGTGCGACAAGCAGGCGAAAAATTATTTGTCCGCGATCTTTCCTATTCGGGGTAGGCTTGTCGAAAAAATATCGATATAATTATATGTATCGATATTTTTAGCGATATTTATTGTTTCGATATATCGAGGTATCGATATAATATTACAAGTATTGAAAAGGTATAACAATTAATATTTGTATGATAAAAAAATTCTAAATCCTTTTTTATACTAACATTTTTTAATTTTTTTTTTTATTTATGGTCGACTCGGTTTCCTGCTTTTTAATTTAGTACTTAAGTTGGCTTTTAATTTGGCAACTTTGCCTGTCATTCAATTGAACTGTCATCTGTCAGTGTCAGTCTGTTATCATGGATAATATGATACGAGACTCTTTGATTGGAGATCGGATCGCATTTTTTATAACATTTGCTAATGATGCCACTGCTGAAAAATATTACATTGGGTATTTTATAAATTATACAAAACACTAAATTAAACACTTTGAAAATGCATACATATATAAATGCTAAAATGCAAAATCATTAATTAATTTACATAAGCATTTATTTTGCCAAAATATGTTCGCACAGTTCAATGAAATTTCATATCACACTAATTTTGTCAGGTAATTATAGCGGTTTACTTCTGGCATCCCGCCTTTTCTGAAATAAACTGTCAGAAATTCCCTGTTCTCCATCGCTGTCAAATAATCAGGGAACGCGTTTGAGAGAAAAAGAGAGCCAATGCTAAAGTCTCGTATCATATTATCCATGCTGTTATCCTTCCCGCGTATTATAACCTCGACGAGAGCGCGGGCGGACTTCTGTTTTTTCTGATTGTAGCTCTCAAACAATGTAACTAAGTAATGCAATCAACAATTAATTCGCGTATTTAAACAAAATAATTCGAGCATTCCAGTCATGTCTAGTGTTGTATGGAACTTTTTCAAAAAATTAGACAGACAAACGTTTCATGTAATGTGTGTGGAAAAACATATAAAACCAGTGGCAATATGACGAATTTATCTACACATCTAAAAAAAAATAAGCATCACCATGCGTTTTTGCAACTTAAAAATAAAAACGCAAGGTCAAGTGAAGTGAATATTACACCAAGAATCAGTTTCGTTTCGTTTACTAATTCAACTAGTACCATTACTAATTAACCTGCTGAGATTGAAAATAACCTCATGGAATTGTCTGAATCTGCGATTTACGCTTATTTGGGTGTAAGTATTTTATTTGTGTAAGTTTGTAGCTTTAGAATCTAAATATTTGTTATTGTTCGTAACCAATAACCAGTCAACTAATAATGTGTAATTAAATTTTATTTATGACAAGTCTAATGAAATATATACAAAATGTTCAACACTTGTAGAAACAGACTACACTCATAGATATGTTTGAAAGAAGTTCGAGCTGTGAAGCTCTAAAGTATTTGATATCGCCTGCGTCCTCGGTTTCCTCAGAGAGATTGGCATCCGCTGTGAATCACGCAGTACCCAATAACAGAAGTAGGCTTACAGCTGAGCACGTAAATCAAAGAGTTTTTCCTATGTCTGTATCAGATAAATATTGGTGTGGTTAATAAATAATTAATATTTTAATTGTTGTTCTTGATTTATTAAAAATTATGTCTATTGACATTGGTATTTATCTAGTAATATAAGATGATCAACGTAGATGAGGCCAAATATTTTTTTTTTCATATCATACCGATACATCGATACCTTTAAATAACAATATCAGTATCGATATATATCGATACTTTTTTCCATTTCCGACATCTCTAATTCGGGGACTTGAGAAAAATCAAACATTCTCACGAGCGTGGATACCAATGCGCACAAGCCCATACACGAGTAAATCGCAATCGCACATATAACGATCGAACGCACATGTGTGGTGTATGGCCACTTTTACATACTATTTCTGAAATCTTAAGTACCCTTCCAGCCACGAACGGGTAAAGTAGGTAAAAATCTAGCTACATTTTTCCCCTCACACGTACGTATTCATACATTTCTGTTGCGCTCATTCAGCTGTGTCATATAAAGAAGTATATTTGTTATGCTCTAAAATCCCCAATCGACGGCTGATGCAGGGTTGCATTTTTGATTCCTACTTTTAAAATTTCTTAAGATTTCAAACAAAACTTTCTAATTTTTAAATTATTAATTTTATTATTTTTAATACATATTTATTATAATTAAATAAATTAAGGCTAACATTGTTATTTACACAGTATATTTAATTAAATTAATAATAATTATCATCGGAAAACGATTTATTAAAGTAAAGCATTAATAATAGCTGAAAATAAAAGAGTAAAAGAAGATTATAAAAGACAAATACCTGAAATAAAATAAAGGTTAGTAAAACCTGAAAATAAATAATAATTACATTGAATTTGTAATATCTAAAGGAAAAAGAAATATTAATTGTATAAAATGACAAAAATATCTGAAAGAAAAGATTAATATTATCTGAAAAAATAAAATATATTAAATACAAATAGAATTTACTATGAAAGCAAAGATTAATTAAATTAAAAAAATAATAACATCTGAAAGAAAAGATAAATATTATTTCACCATTTAAAATATAAAACAAACATTTGTTTGCACATATTATATTGGATTGTGCAGCCCGCCTTAAACTCATATAATACTTATGTATGTACATATGTATGTATTTATTTTTATAATCCAATATAATATAATTCAATATAATACGCAAAAATAAATATATACAGCCCAATTTCAAAGTACACACACTTTTTTCATATACTTAACAATTGATATTTGCTGCTTCTGATGATATGTATTGCTGTTGCTGCTTTTTACTAATTACTAAACTAATTATTTGCAAATTATTAAAAAAAAAATCACATAGAAATCATTCACTTACCTTCTTGTACGAGCCTTTTTACGATGGTACGATTACGAATGACATGCGTCTTTCAATCGTGTTTTTATTATCCTTTTTGGGATTTTCTTTTGGCACTATTGACAATTATGTTTTCTCCTTCGCACTCATTCAAATAAATCAAGAAATGAAAGAAACTTTTTTTCATCGCATTTAAGTAAACAAAAAATAACCCGAAAATGTGCTTTAGTGTTAGCGAAAAAATGTGTAGTTGTATTGAAATATTTTACGAAAGTGGATAGCCGTGGTTGGCAGGGTAGATATTTAATATTAGTGAACTATGTATGTGTTTTTAATAAGTATTAGGTGGCACAATTTGACGCCAACGCACATGTTCATTTTTCAACATTTCTGTACCATAGGCTTGTTAATACTAGCTGTTTTTTATTTGCCTTTTCTACGTTATCCTCAATGGTTTGCAATTTTTTTTTGTTATTATGAAGGTATGGGGAGAATGGGTGTATCTTGGCCATGAGGTTAGGGCTGCGAAATGAGAGGGTTTGTGCTTCAAATTGACCGTGAATTGAGAGCGGCTTTGATTCGTAAAGTAGGGAATTATTCATAATTAATTTGAAGCTTTGTACAGTTGATTAATGGGATAAAAGCGACGTTTGCTTTTTGTAAGCGTAGGTGCCTCATACTATCGTGTTGGGAATATGGTGACACCTTAACTTTGTTTTTAGCTTTTGTCTATATTTTGAAGCTTCCATTTGTTTAATGTTTTTTTGTTGTTTTTTTTTTTTTTTTTTTTTTTTTTTTTTTTTTTTTTTTTTTTTTTTTTTTTTTTTTTTTTTTTTTTTTTTTGCCTTTAGACTTTCTGCTATTTCGTATTGGGAAAGTCTTTCATTTGTTGCCACGTTGGGCATTTTTTCATGATGAGAGAGATTTTTCTGGTAATGCTGGGGTGCATAGTATAATTACCAGAATAGGGTCCCAATTGTCTGTGAAAATATTTTCTGTCGATAGAACCGACAAACAATTTGAAACAGCTGATTCTGGTATGAAGAATTCATTAGTATCGTTACTTGTTTATCGACTAGTATTCTTCCCTTTTCGTATCTTGCTTTTAGAGCTTCCCAAGCCAAAATGAAATTATCGTCATTAAGAGCGAGCTGTTTTACTATTATGAGTGCTTGACCTTCTGTTTTGTATCGGAGGTGATACAATTTTTGTGCGTTTAATAATTATGGATGTTTGATGCAAACGATTGTAAATTTGTCCATGATTATTCATAAACTTCATATAATATTTCCGTATCACATGAGGACACTTTGAAGTGGATGCCTAAACTTGCCTTTTGTGTGTATATTTGTAGCAGCTCTACTCTCGGATGCTGAGTAGGTGCAATTGCTTTTATTAGCTCTAATTGATCGGAGATTATAGCTTTTGTTTCTTCGTAATGCCCTAAGCATTTTTTTTAAATTTCGTAAGCCGATATTTTAAAATTTTGGGATAGATGGCATCATGAGTCGTTTGGAGTCGTGCCCAAAAATTGTTGAGATTTATAGTTTTGATTTCTAGTTAGATTCAGAGTAGTCTTGAATCGGTGAAGAAGAAAATCTAGTGCAGTATCTTGTTAAACCGTAACTTTCTGAAATAAAATTAGCAACCTGTTTTGGGCGTGCAGCACTTGCAAGTGTATTTTGATTTTTGTAGACAATTTTTTTAAATATATGTGGGATGGTAACCTTTGCCAAAAGGAACTCTGGGGGAATAAATTAACACCGTGGACAACACTAGCGAGACAGCGTTGGCTAAAAATTAGCTTAATAGTAAAATCAGCGAATTCGGTTCCTCCCTTCCTCAATTGGCGCTCGTAGTGAGCAAATTGTATCAAAAGTTGAAGTTCGGCGAAATCAGCCATCTTTTTTTATTTTCATTTCAACAATGTTGACATTGCTCAATATGCCTATATAGTTTTGTACACATCTAACTTTTCAATTACAGTTTTTCATAATATAAAATATCAAAACTGAAAACAAACTATTAAAAGTAGTTTATATATTTATAAACAGCATACGACTCTGATTTTGAGTTAGTTTAAGAACATTTCAAACATATTGAAGATAATTTTTTATAATTACTACAGTATATCGTGACTGGTAACCCTGCGTTGTGAGAGAGCAAACAGCCCGTTCCCACGACAGTCGGGTCTACGAAAACCGGAACGGACCCGGATTATTATCCGGCCAAGGACTGTCAACTCGGCAGAATTTCTGCCGTTACAACAAGAACAGAGAGCAATCAGTTGACACATTTCTGCAGGAAAATCCAAATCTTCGGAAATGCTACGGTATCCTACGGTAAAGCGAGCAGTAGAAGTGGTGTTGGCTGATCATTAACATTGCGCTCTCATAAGATAGGTCGTATCAGCTGATTCCGGCTGCGGTTTCGCCAATTATATGATATAAATGATTCTATATAACGGTCAATACGGGAAAATTCTATCTAAATGTGTCAAAGTATTAAGTGCTACCAGGGACGAGCCACGCAGCAAATAGTTTGTCGTTTTAAACTTACCTCAAAATAATTTCCCTTTTTTCAATATTATAATACCGAAAGTTTGTTATAACTACTTTTAATCACGACGAAAAATTCTCTTTTTCCAATACCGGCGACGTTTAGACTTAGAAAACGGTTTCTTTAATGCTCCAGTAGAAAAAGGAGCGAAAACGTTACATCTTTTGTGAGTCAGAGTGATCAGTATGAATGTGAAATATCGAGTTTTGAGGTGAGCAGCAARGTTTAATTTACAAATAAAATAGAAAAAATATCAGTTTTTCATGCAGACGCTGCGTCCATGTATGAATATTGCGCGTTTGCTCCAAATAGACGTAGACGACCAAATGTATCACCCTATACATTACTTGAGCAGGATATTCAGGAGAGCCATTCTCCTACCGACCATTATGTTGCAATGGGGAAAATACTAGAACATATAATCTGTTTGCGGCTAGAGCAAGATCTAGAAAGACAGTCACCGGGCTTAACCGAAAACCAATACGGTTTTCGAAAGCACGGGTCGACAATAGACGCCATAAAAAAGCTAACAGAGGTCGCAAGCAAGGCAATTGAAGGATCCAGAAGGTTATATGACACCAAAGAATACTGCGCGGTTGTGACGTTCGACGTAAAAACGTCTTTAATTCGGCCTATTGGCCGCATATCATGGAAGCCTTGAAACAAAAGAAGTCACCACTCTAACCACTAAAGATCATATCTAGCTACCTCTGCGACATATTATTGCTATATGACACAGAAAGAGGTAATAAAAACTACATTGTAACAGGAGGTGTACCACAAGGCTCAGTACTAGGGCCACTACTGTGGAATGTTTTATACGACGGTGTGCTACGTCTCCCATTGCCCAAAGAAATACAAATAATTGGGTACGCCGATGATATAAATTAACTTTTTACTTTATTGAGTTTTGAAAAGAAGAAAAGCGGCGTCGGCGTTCTTAACGGCAGAGTTTACCGGATATTGAATGGTCAGCAGAATTTACAATATATTGAAGCTGATTATTGTTGTTGATATTATTATTTATTGACCAGCAATAATGTCAACCGATTCTGGGAGTTGCACCGGATGTTTGTTTATGTTATTCAACTTTAACAACAACATTATTGCAATRAATGTTGTTATGTTGAAATAAATATTTGTTGTGTCAACTTGTAAGTTATTGAACTTTAACAGATATATTGTTGCAATGAATGTTGTTGAAATAATTATTTGTTGTATTAACTTATAGCAGTAACGGTAGTGGTAAAAGCAATAAGCCGATAGAGTATCTATGCAACCACGTGGCGATAGAAATAAAATAGTGGCTCACAAAAACAAAGCTCCAGTTAGCAGACCAAAAAACTGAAGCGGTACTAATAACGAGTAGGAAAAAGCTAGAGTAAGTAGTTCGGTTAAGTGCAATCAGGGTAGCTTGCGCTTTCCGAAAAATGGATGTTCAACTTAGAGCTGGAAAATTCGTAGAACGAGAGCCAACCGGCTAAAGCTATCCTTGCSAAGAAATGCTTAGTGGCGGTCCCGTAGTACGTAGGCGTCCTACCCCGCAGCTTTCCGCACTTGGTAATAATGGCGGCACAGGCGCGAGTAGGATGGACGGCGCCCGACCTCTTTTATTCTCAGTCCGTGTGCATACACGCCAACAGCGTAAACTTTCATTCTTTTAATTTCCTTCGAAAACGTCAAAAGGTGAGTGCAGGGATTTTTAATTTTATAGAAAAAAAAATACAATATGTGTAAAAGTAATTAACTTTTTTTCAGTGTAATTGATTTGAATAAGCAATGGAGTATTAGTTGAAACTTTTTGGGGTAAATAGAATTGAAATTCGGTTCAGATTCGTAAAAACCGAATATGTTATTATTACCGTTTCTTATTTACTTACAGCTAAAATATTTTATTATGGAAATATGTTTTGATTTTATTTATTTATTTATTAATTTGCGTTATTTATTTTATTAAAACCGCACACTTCATTTATGTATTACTTTTTTACGTTCTTATGTTAGTATTTAGGAACACCATAATATAATATTTGAACTCTCCGGAAAGTAATAGGATTGACTTTAACGAACGAGCCTCTAGTCAGTTGTCTCCGAGCACCTGGAGAGTCAGGACAAACATTTTCAAGCGACGTGTTTCTGTGAGTGGTGCGAGCCGAAAATGCAGCGTTCGTTCGAGCAGACGTACGTGATTAAATTCTGTGCGAAACTCGGTAAATCGGCCACAGAGACGTTTGATATGATCAAGCATACTTACCCAGATGTTGTTTTAGCAAAAAGTGGTGTTTTTCGGTGGCACCAGGTCTTTTTGGAGGCCCGGGAAGAGGTCACTGATGAACGCCCAAAGAATGAACAAATACAAAGTGAACACAATTCTCATTGTCTTTTTTGACATCAAAGGCATCCTCCACCATGAATTTGTTCCTTCTGGACAAACCGTCCAGGCCAGGATTTACGTAAAAGTCCTCAAAAGACTCAAAMGAAGGGTCAATCGGGTCCGACAAGACATTGCAGCAGATTCGAAGTAGCGCCATGACAACGACTCGATTTCTTGTGATCAGCTACATAACCAAGGTCGGCATCCTAACGAATTCGCATCCGCGCTACAGCTCAGATATGTTTTTATGCTGAATGTTTTGTGCAATTGGGAACTCGTTAAAGAGATCAATTCGTGTTTTTATACGCAATCTGACGGGTTTTTGTTTGTCAAAGAACAAGGAGTATTGGCACATAATTTCCAATATGGACGTTAGAATATGTGTGTGCAAAATTTTTGTTTAACAGCGATTTATTTTTTGTTTTGTACTTGTGTATAAAAGTTCATATTGATGATTTTAGCATTGCGAAAATAGCGCAAAAATTAAATGAAAGATGTGCAGGTATGCACGTTATGTACTTATGTATGTATATATTTTTGTAAGTATAAATACTTATACATATAAGTTTTAAAAAAGGTATAGAGAAATATGTTTATATTAGAAAATTTGTAAATGTATGTATATGTTTGTTTACTTTTGTTTTATTTTATAGGTTACAATGTTGATTAATGCTTGTGCCTTTGCTTACTTAATTTATGTAATCCTGCTTATTGTTGTTTTGAAAATAAGGGCTATGCCGGAAAATATTGCAAGTAAATACTTAAATTTTGGTTGAATTTTATGTTTGCGAAATGGTTGTGTTTGAATACATGAAGGTAAGATAGTACATAGGCAAACGTAATATTTTTTTTCGCGGTTAAAACGGATTTTTAAATATGGGTTTTTTATTAGCATATAAAAAACTATTTTTACATACATACATACATATGTGCATTGAAGTAGATTTAGAAGAATTTAAAGAAATACGCTCAGTTTGTTTTTCCTCAAGGGGCGGTTTATGTACTCTAGGTACATATGTGTAAGTGTTCACAAGCCTGGGAGTTTTTTCCCAATTCCAATATATGCCTTCTCCTTTTTTTTGTTATATATTTTGTGGCTATTTTTTGTTCGCGCCCGAATATTTGCTTTTTTTTTCTTTTAAGGTCTTTTAGTTTTCTTTTTCACAGTACTCTTTTGATTTTTGGTATTTTTACCGCACTTTATTTTTGTTTTTTGTCACCACATTTATTTTTAATAAAAATAATTAAATATTATATCCCTTAATATATTTTTTTCTAGTTTCAAATTTCTTTTTTGTGTCTGTCAGTATGGCTCGAAGGACCATACTTAAATTGCTAACAAAATAATTAACCACTTTAACTAATGTTTAACAAAAATGTTTACGTTTTCAAAATGTACAATCATTTAAAGCAATGTTCACTAAATTTTTATAAATATATTAATTTGTATTTGGACGACGAAGGTATGTACATAAGATCGATTGTATAAAAAACAAATGTATAAAGCTCAACATTCGCTTTATGTTTGTCAGCTATGCCGCTACCCATCCTTTTAGTTGAGTGAGTTGGTGTACAGATGTGGTGAGTTGTGTTTGTACTAGGTTGCAGTGTCATCGGCTGTGGAGTATTGAGCTGTGTTTTGTTATGGTGGCCAGATTTTCACGAGTAGAGTCGGTGGAGTCTTAACTTATTTAACAAATTGAAGATCTTAGTATGCAAGTTCCTTAGTAAAATCACGAGTTCGTAGATGAGTGTAGTCGCACCACTATCACGCCCACTCAACGTCATTACCCGGAAACCTATAAACCGCCATAACTAAGCACTTAATTAAGACATAMAGCTCTAATTTGGCACAGGAGATCGTAGTAGCAAGGGACACCTGTGGGCAACAAATATTAAAATATCTCCTAAACCAATATTTTTAGCTACATTTTTAGCCAAATTTGCACAGCACAAATACTATAAGAATTCCTTCCGACAGTGTGAAAATGGATTAAATCGGAAGATAATTGTAATTAGTCTCCATATAATAGTACTGATAGGGGTATTCTCTTGCTCTTGCAAAACCCTTGCACGGTGCACGAATTGCAGATATTTCCTCTTGGTTCACCGGCACAACAACAAACACACGCAGAATTATTTCCTATGGCTGTAAAATATATCAGACCAAAACCCGTGTTTATTTTTTTTTTTTAATAATAATACCCAACGATTACCCTCCTCCCGCCCAACCGACGCGAGGGGCGCAATCCGCGAATGAGCGGAATTAGCCGAGTCATAAAAGGCAAGAGAGTTTTAAGCTTAAGATCGCAAGCTGCTCAGCTACAGAAACAAAAATTTCAACAGCCAAAACTAAGAATTTGATTAAAGTTTATAATTTTTAAATGTTATGTGTTAAGACTAGATAAAATAATTTTTTTAATGGTAAAGAGTGAATTTGTTAGAAGAAATGTGCTGGAATGAGAATTGAAACCGTGACATATACGGCGGAATGGTTCTTTTAACTCGAAATTTGTTCTGGAAAATTTTAAAAGTAAAGGTCCAAACTGCCTGGTAGAGCGAGCGGGAATATTAAAATTAATATCAGACAAGAGAGATGGGCTACAGACTGACCCATTGATGAGTTTTACAAGAAATATTATACCAAGCATTTCCCTACGACTAGCGAGTGTAGGGAGATCCATAAGCTTTAAACGGTTAATGTAAGGGGGAAAATTTAAACTGGAATCCCAATGCAAATGATTTAAGGAAAAAGGTAAAAATTGTTTTTGAACGGACTCTAGTTTCTCAGAATGAACTTGATAACAAGGGTTCCATACCACGGAAGCATAYTCTAATATAGGCCTCACCAAAGATGTAAAAAGAAKTTTYGTGGTAAGCGGATCTCTAAATTCTTTAGACCAACGTTTAACAAAACTTGGAGCACCTTTCGCTTTAAAAACCATGGAAGGTGTGAAGATTAAAATTGAGTTTGGGGGCCATAGTTACTCCCAAGTCAACAAAACTGCATACTTGCTCCAACATAAAGTTTTGTATTACGTATGAAGTAGGGTCTACAGATCTACGTGAAAAACATATCATTTTACATTTTTTAAGGTTCAATGGCATGTCATTTCTAACACACCAAGAAACTAGGTTGTTTAAGTCTGATTGCAACTGACATCTTTCGCTATT
>NW_017537154.1:168275-170500 GCF_001853355.1 Bactrocera latifrons
TCATTAATAAATAACAAGAACAGAATTGGTCCAAGATGGCTACCGTGAGGAACGCCTGAAGGAACATTGATTATGTCGGAAAGAGTATCGTTAAATATGACTTGTYGARTTCTRTGACTAAGATAAGAAGCAACCCATTTTAGAAATATTGGTTGAAAACCAAGAAGATCAAGTTTACTCAAAGGAATTGAATGGTTTACTTTATCAAAAGCTTTACTAAAAGCTGTGTATATAACAYCAGTATTCTTATTCTCCCTAAAGCCCGTTGTGACATGTGATACAAATTCAAGCAAATTAGTTATTGTAGATTTCCATTTACGAAAACCGTGCTGAGAATTTTCGTGCAATAACACGTAAAAAAAAATTCCAACCTTGTGCTAGCTGTCATTTTACATAAATAAGTTGACTTTAAATTGTTGAGGATGGTAAATTTTATAATTTCTATTTAAATTATAAAGATCTGTTACAGTTTTTTTTTTTTCTTTTTGTTAAGAATGAATACAGAAAATACGTCAATTCACAATAAAGTCATTTACAATAAATTGTCCGAGTCAGCTGTTCACATATCACTAGATTCTGCAATGGGTGCTCCCGTGGCCTTGTATATTTCGGTATAGAATTTTTGTAATATGCGGTCTTGCAGGAGCAATTAATCCCCTTATTAAGTTTCGCCTCCGATATGGTCTGAAAGGGCTTAATGGGAACCGGTGTGAAAATTATTAGGTTCTATCGAGCGTTTTGAATGAAAGATCAACAAACTGATTGGACCTTATCAGTGTGGCTTTAGACCTGGCAAATCAACAACTGACCAGATATTCATTATGCCCCAAATCTTGGAAAATACCCGTGAAAGAAGAATCAACATATTCCACCTCTTCGTCGATTTCAAAGCTGTTTTCGACAGCACGAAAAGGMGCTGCCTTTATGCCGCGATATCTGAATTTGATATTCCCGCAAAACTAATACGGCTGTGTAGACTGACGTTGAGTATCACCAAAAGCTTCGTCAGGATCGGGAAGGACCTCTCGGAGCCGTTCGATTCCAAACGACGTTTCAGAGAAGACGACTCCCTATCGTGTGACTTCTTCAACCTGCTTCTTTAGAAAATAATTCGGCCTGCAGATCTAAATAGAGAAGGTACTATCTTCTGTAAAAGTGCATAGCTGCTGGCGTATGCTGATGCTGCTTTCTCCAGAATGGATAAGGAAGTAAATCAAATGGGGCTAGCAGTGAACGACGGCATGACGAAATATCTCCTGTCATCAAACAAGCAATTGTCGCACTCGCGACTGGCACCCACTGCACTGTTAACATTCATAACTTCGAGGTCGTAGATAATTTCTTGGAACCAGCCTTAACATCAGCAACAACATCAGCCTCGAAATCCAACGTAGAATAACTCTTGAAAACAGGTGCTTCTTCGGATTGAAGAAGTAAATTCCTCTCTCGACGAACAAAAACAAAACTCTATAAGTCACTAATTATTCTTATCCTGCTATATGGTGTAGAGGCATGGATGATGACAACATCTGATGAGTCGATGTTACGAGTTTTTGAGAGAAAGATTTCGCGGAAGAGTTTTGGTCGAATATCGCATTCGATGAAACGATGAGATGTACGATGACATTGACATAGTTCAGCGAATGAAGAGACACAAGCTGCGCTGGCTATGTCATGTCGTAAGTATGGGCAAAAACACTTCAGCTCTGAAAGTATTCGACGCAGTACAGTACCCACAGGGAAAAGCAGAGCAAGAGCAAGACTTCCACTCTGTTGGAGGGACAAGGTGATGAAGGACCTGGCTTCGCTTGGAATCTCCAATTCACGCCACCTTGCGAAAATAAGAACCAAGTGGTGCGCTGTTGTTAACTCGGCTATTACCACGTAAGCGGTTTCGATGTCAGTAAAGAAGAAGATCAAAGCTTAGATGAAATTTCGAGATATCTTCCTGATTATGAAAAAGTATATTACATCTGGTAGTTGGTTGTTCGTCTTCCATAATAAATTTGTGTGTTTGCGTATTAAAAAGTTATTTATATTCTTCAACGACTATTTTGTACATACGATATATTGCAGTAATTAACTAGGGTTGGTTCATTGCTTTTAGTGTAATAGTTGTTGTTTGGATATTGTATGTACTCATTTGTATATCCTCATATTCTTTAATGCTTTTTTTAACAATAACAGCAGTGCCACCTCGGCAGTAGTAACTCGGAGAACACCAT
>NW_017537154.1:171435-173202 GCF_001853355.1 Bactrocera latifrons
GCTCTCCGAAGCTCACCCGATCACGGCGGGAGTCCCTCAGGGCTCCAAACTCTCCCCAGTGCTGTTCAACATTTATTGTTACGACATCCCCACCGAGGAGAAAATCCTCACAGCTCAATATGCGGACGATGTCGCTTTCTTGTACGCCTCCCGTACAATTAACTTCAGCACATCGACCCTCAATAAATTCATCCCCACCGTCCTCGACTGGTATTGGATGTGGAGATTCGATATCAACACAACCAAGTCAGAGGCAATCTTCTTTTCACGGAGGAAGCGAGTTCCACCAAAAATCTTGGTAAATTGGTTCCCCATCAAATGGAGGCCTTCCGCGAAATACCACGGTGTTGTCTTCGACAGGCGGCTAATCTGGACGAAACAAATCACAGCAGTTCGAGGAAAAGCCAATGGCGCATTCAGCGCACTTAAACCCTTCTTTATCAATAAAAAGGTTTCCCCAAGCACCAAGAAACGAGCTTTTAACGCCATCATTAGGAGCATCTGCTCCTACGCCATCCCTATTTGGGGCTCTGCCTCTCCCAGACAACTGTCCAGGCTTCAAGCCACATACATGCGTCTACTAAGATCAGGTCTTAATTTCCCATGGTATGTTAGAAACAAACAGATCCTTGAGGAAACAAATCTTCCTTCCATCCAATCTGCAGCTATTTCCTACGCTGCAAATCTCCGGGCGGCAGTAGCATCCCACACGAACCCCAGCATCAACTGTCTTGCCACTCTTAGGTGCAAGAAAACCGACCGTTTCAGAAGGCCATGTATCCTGACAAATCCTTCCGCTCCCACCTAACCAAAACTCGAGCTTCGCTTTTTAGCGTCAGATTCTTTTGAGAGCCACTTGAGCTCATAACTAAATCTTTCTCCTTCTCCCGCAAAATACATTACAGGTTCATAACCATATGGTTGGCAAGCGGTGTGGGGGGGTTTTAGTCGGTAGGCGCATTAAGCGAATCCGACACTACCCGCCAGGGTGTCTTTAGAAGATTTCCCCCCCACATCTCTTCCACAAAAAAAAAAAAAAAAGTTTAAACAAAAAAAGGCGATACTGCAGAATTATTTTTGTAGTCAGTCTTAATATACTTTCTTTGCAAATTGAAAGTGTTTTGGCTCGCAATTTTTCTATCGTTCTATCTGAGAGCGTGACTTACTTCATTTCTAGTTTTGCCTTCTGGCATATTAGAAATGATGTGTGGAACACAATGCTAGCGACAGACTGCAGCAGCACGACAGTGAACTGAAAATGGCGTTGTGAATCGTACTACAAGAACATTTGTGAGAGGGCAACAACATAACAATGGCCGGCATGTACACAAAACAACTCAGTCAGAGAACGTAAAGTATAGAGAAGGTGCAAATTGAATTCTGTATGATGTTCGATTTGGCGGCTAACAGAGCCGATAGAATTTGGGTAAGGAATTCGCCGTCCTCGCTGCTATTTAGCAGAATTGAGCACGTGCCTGGCAAAAATATACGTAAAATGGCTGAGAATAAATAAAGAGAATAGCTTTGTAGAAAAATATACAAAATATACAAAGTCACACAGAGAATGTAAAAAAGCATACTCTGACTGACATATGCATGCTTATACTGAATTATGTATGTATATGAAACATTGTCACATATGCGTGATTATTTCGTATCAAATGAACCATTTTTTTCCGAAAAATGGTAAAAATTTTAATTTTTTTACAAGATCTGCAAAAATTATTGAAGATTATTTTAATTTTATTTCTCATTAACTTAATTTTT
>NW_017537155.1:0-3506 GCF_001853355.1 Bactrocera latifrons
CCGTCTGTGTTAATTTTTCTATGTTAATTCTATCAGCTATAAAATTCGGCAAACCAAGAGCAATCAGATCAATTAATGTCCCAATATCAATAGATTTTCTTACTTCTAATAACAATTTTTCTTTTTTTATTGCATATTCTAGAAGAGTACCAGTATGAAATTTAAATTGCATTGCATATCTTATTTAAAACCATCCCTTATTTGCAAATGTATCACAAAAATTATTTCCCCAGTCGACCCAACGTGCGTTAACAGTTAATTTCAAGAGAGTGCAACTATATCAATCTGTAGCACCTTTCTCCATAAATGATTTTAAGAGTTCAGTTCGTTTATCATCTTTAGTTACATGAAATTTCAATTCATTCTGTTTCAAAACTAGTCATCCACTGACCTGCATTTGAATTTTTTCCATTGAATTTCTCAATTGTAAATTCTTTAGCTATTTTGCCGACATGTTTTTCTTCAGTGTTTTCTTATCTTTTTTCAAGCAACTTTTCTAATACTTGTATCAATGATTGATTTGAACCATTTACAATATCATTACTTTCAGTCTCTTCTTTTTCTTCTAAATATACATCTTTGAATTGTAAATTATTTGTTTCATCTAGATACACATTCTGCAATTCCTTAGTTAAATCAATCCAAACTTTCCTATATTGTCCTTTTTTACTTATCGATTTTTTTACCTTAGTAAATGCCGACGTTTTTCTCAATTCCTCGTGAAATGCTGAATCGAGGTAGTTGGAAGGCAATTCGAAAGTTCGGCCATCTGGAGTGGCAATGCTGGTTACGCATAGTACTAATGTCTTTGGTTCATCTGTAGTAGATAGCATCGGGAATGTGAACTGCAGCTTGTCATTGTGAATTACAACGAGAATGTTGTTTTATAGTATGTCGTGATAACTACAAGAATTGTTTGTTGTTTTATAGTATGTCGTGATAACTACAAGAATTGTTTGTTGTTTTATAATATGTAGTGATAACTACAAGAATTGTTTTTCTGTAAATAACAAAATTTGTATTATTTTATACAAACTTAATTATACTTAGACTAAAATAACAATATAGAACTTATCCTACCTGTAAATAACAAAAAACAACATTCAATGTTAATTATTCACTATTGTTTTTTTGTCCCCTTTTTTTTAACAAATTAATTTTCTTATTCGAGTTACAACGATGTGTCCTCTAAGACTCGGGACGTTACACTGAATTCGCGTATGTCGCTCGTGGCTCACATCGGCCAGCGCGCAATATGCACGACTTATGTGCCAATAATTTCTTACAAATATATTTTTATTATTTACTTCGTGTCTAATAGCACTTGAAAAGCAGAAAAAATATTGGGAAAAACAATTCGTACATATTACAAAACAAATAGTCAAAGTTCTTAATGTTTAAAAACCAAAACTGCGGTTCCAAATCATAAACTTAATATATAAAGATTCACGGTGAGTGAACTAACAAACACAAAACAAATTACATCGAAAATCACACATTAAAATCACATTAAAACAAAAAAAGGAAATATGCGCGGTGAACAAGCCCAAAAACATATGCAGTCAAAATATATTTATATACATACCTTAGAAACAATTTAAAAGGTTTAAACAAACAAAAACCCACACGAACGCGAAAGCAAGAAAAACAATTAAATACTCCTGCGCGAAAAGTAAAAACACCTAAGCAAAATAAAACAAACGGGCGCGAACATTAAAAGAAATATACATTCATACAAACAACACAATACTCGTAGTACAAGGAGATGGCCAGATGGAGAACAGGAATTGAAACAAGGCGAACAGACACACCAGCTGGAAACATTTGGAGAGGAGCACAGGAATTTCGCTACACGCATATAAATATATACAGCCACATTATCCCCTTAAAGGAAACCACAGTGTGCGTACTATGTCCTTTATTAGTTTAATATATGCACATACATATGTATGCCTAAAACGGATGTGTTATTTGATATAAAACCTGTAATTAAAACCCGCCAGAACTACCAAACCAGTCAAAATGACTTTTAACATTTCTCCTTCATGGTACATTTTTTTTTTCTCTCAACAATTTTTCAATTAGTATAAGGTGAGGAAAATTATTACAAATATAATCTTTATGTAAGCATTATTTGTTATTTTTATAAGCCCTGAAAATTACAAAACGTTTGGAAATATTTGAAATTTTCGAAAATCTGAACGATATAGCAATAAAATTTTCTGATATTGGAGATGATGAACTCTATGCCATTGATCAAGAAATTGAAAATGAAGTATGCGGTACCCAAGAAGAAATTTTTGAGAGTGAAAATAGTGACAATGAGGTTTTGAACGAAGAAAATATTCAGGACTCCTCAGAAAGTGACAGTGAATTTGAAAATATTTTGAATTTTCGTAAAAGAAGATGTATGCAAGTGCGTTCTAGTTCTGAAGATGAAAATGAAAGTATACAAAAAGATAGTCAAAATGAAATTGCTGCGGACGGAACTTGTTGAGAAAAATACAAGAAAAAGGTAAATACAAAGAAGGGAAGATTATCCGGTCCAACAGGATATGCAAAAAAAATATTATGAAAGGTCAAGTAAGTAACGCATTTTATTTAGTAATCGACGATCGTATGCTTGAGCATTAAGATCTTGCACGGAATTAGAAGCATCTCGAGTTTGGGGTAAAAACTGGAACCTAACAGTAACAAAATTGAAATCTTTCATTGGAATACTAAATAAGTACAGGTACAATAAGGTCACTTTTTACATTAAGTATAAAATGTAAAATAAGTTAAAATTTATTTTTTTAATAAAGAAGGTCATACGGACCTTACAAAAAATTAAAAACCAGTTTTTTTCGATGTTGAAGTAAAAGGCTCGATAACTTGCATGTATGTATATATGTATGTATATAGAGAAAAAAGTGTGCAAGCACCAAAACTGCGGTAACAAAAACATAGACTTTTACAAGCAAAATATACCAAACCGTGCAACCAAAACCATAAATCGTACGCGAAAAGTAAAACTACCTAAACAATAAAGCAAACACTAAAATATCAGAAACGGGCGGGAACATTAAACAAATATACATACAAACACAATAACAGCATAGGGAGGGAGCCAAAAAGCAGAAGGCATTAAGTCTTTAAGGCAATATATGCACATACATACATTCTGCAAAACATACGAAAGAGAGTAGCAAATGAGCGTATTATGTTCTTTTTAATTCAGTAAATGCAAATATGAATGACTAAAATTACATTATTATCTGATATACATATGTAAGTATAACTTGTAATAAAAATAGGTCGACTTCCTAAACGCAGGTTGCAATGCATATTTACAATGCATATAGTTCCTAAAGTCATACTTGAATTTTCTGGCAACGCCTAATGTTCCTAATTAGTTGGCAACTCAGTTTTAAACGCATCAGATGTTTAAAGCGTGCATCAATTTTATTTGGTATGCAGAACAGACAATGGCAGAGTAAATAATTTTTATTTATTGTAACTAATTT